>NC_074705.1:1867928-1910428 GCF_029448725.1 Salvelinus fontinalis
CTCCTCTCCCTCCTATAGATGTCAGACTGTTCCTCTCCCTCCTATAGATGTCAGTCAGACCCCTCTTCCTCCTATAGATGTTGTCGTGGAAATATTGGTTCAATAATATCTCTGATACCTGAGCCTGTGAATTCAAATAGACTTTAATACAAAGTAACACGACAAGTTGGTCCATGGAGCAACTGCCGGACTCAGACTCAGTCCACTCCTTTTATACAGTTTCATGCTAATACAAGTTTACCTAATACAAGTCCCTCCACTTTATGCTAATTACCATATCCCCTGGTTTTTACTCCACCATGGTTTTCAAATCTAAATTCTTTCCTCTAGGTGGGGTTTTCCCTCCCCTCTAGTTCCTTGGATCAATTATATTGGTGGCGTGCCTGTACATTATTTCCCGAAAATAATAAGCACAGATTACTATAGGCAATTATAAGATTGCTATATGCCGTTATCAGACTATAATATTGCTACGGAACATTATAGGATTATACCAATAAATCCACTTAATCCCAGGATTACACATGGTGCCTTTGCTTACTGCCTTTAATGCTATTCAGCCTTTTAACAAGAAACACATTCTCTTAACAGAAAACACCCATAATATCAGTCTGCCTCCTCTCCCTCCTATAGATATCAGTCAGACTCCTCTCCCTCCTATAGATATCAGTCAGACTCCTCTCCCTCCTATAGATATCAGTCAGCCTCCTCTCCCTCCTATAGATGTCAGTCAGCCCCCTCTCCCTCCTATAGATGTCAGTCAGTCTCCTCTCCCTCCTATAGATGTCAGTCAGCCTCCTCTCCCTCCTATAGATATCAGTCAGTCTGTCTCCTCTCCCTCCTATAGATGTCAGTCAGCCTCCTCTCCCTCCTATAGATGTCAGTCAGCCTCCTCTCCCTCCTATAGATATCAGTCAGCCTCCTCTCCCTCCTATAGATATCAGTCAGCCTCCTCTCCCTCCTATAGATGTCAGTCAGTCTCCTCTCCCTCCTATAGCTGTCAGTCTGTCTCCTCTCCCTCCTATAGATATCAGTCAGTCTGTCTCCTCTCCCTCCTATAGATATCAGTCTCCTCTCCCTCCTATAGATATCAGTCAGTCTGTCTCCTCTCCCTCCTATAGATATCAGTTAGTCAGTCTCCTCTCCCTCCTATATATGTCGGCAGCCTCCTCTCCCTCCTATATATATCAGTCAGTCTGTCTCCTCTCCCTCCTATATATATCAGTAGCCTCCTCTCCCTCCTATATATATCAGTTCCCTCCTATACATATCAGTCAGCCTCCTCTCCCTCCTATATCAGTCAGCCACCTCTCCCTCCTATAGATATCAGGCAGTCTGTCTCCTCTCCCTCCTATAGATGTCAGTCAGCCTCCTCTCCCTCCTATAGATATCAGTCAGTCTGTCTCCTCTTCCTCCTATAGATATCGGTCAGCCTCCTCTACCTCTTATAGATGTCAGTCAGACTCCTCTCCCTCCTATAGATGTCAGTCAGACTCCTCTCCCTCCTATAGATGTCAGTCAGACTCCTCTCCCTCCTATAGATGTCAGTCAGACTCCTCTCCCTCCTATAGATGTCAGTCAGACTCCTCTCCCTCCTATAGATGTCAGTCAGACTCCTCTCCCTCCTATAGATGTCAGTCAGACCCCTCTCCCTCCTATAGATGATAGTCAGACTACTCTCCCTCCTATAGATGTCAGTCAGACTACTCTCCCTCCTATAGATGTCAGTCAGACTACTCTCCCTCCTATAGATGTCAGTCAGCCCTCCTCTCCCTCCTATAGATGTCAGTCAGCCTCCTCTCCCTCCTATAGATATCAGTCTCCTCTCCCTCCTATAGATATCAGTCAGTCTGTCTCCTCTTCCTCCTATAGATGTCAGTCTGCCTCCTCTCCCTCCTGTAGATGTCTGTCTCCTCGCCCTCCTGTAGATGTCTGTTACCTCGCCCTCCTGTAGATGTCTGTCTCCTCGCCCTCCTGTAGATGTCTGTCTCCTCGCCCTCCTGTAAATGTCTGTCTCCTCGCCCTCCTGTAAATGTCTGTCGCCTCGCCCTCCTGTAGATGTCTGTCTCCTCGCCCTCCTGTAGATGTCTGTCTCCTCGCCCTCCTGTAGATGTCTGTCTCCTCGCCCTCCTGTAGATGTCTGTCTCCTTGCCCTCCTGTAGATGTCAGTCTGTCTGTCTGTCTCCTCTCCCTCCTATAGATATCAGTCAGTCTGTCTCCTCTTCCTCCTATAGATGTCAGTCTGCCTCCTCTCCCTCCTGTAGATGTCTGTCTCCTCGCCCTCCTGTAGATGTCTGTTACCTCGCCCTCCTGTAGATGTCTGTCTCCTCGCCCTCCTGTAGATGTCTGTCTCCTCGCCCTCCTGTAGATGTCTGTCTCCTCGCCCTCCTGTAGATGTCTGTCTCCTCGCCCTCCTGTAGATGTCTGTCTCCTCGCCCTCCTGTAGATGTCTGTCTCCTCGCCCTCCTGTAGATGTCTGTCTCCTCGCCCTCCTGTAGATGTCTGTCTCCTCGCCCTCCTGTAGATGTCTGTCTCCTCGCCCTCCTGTAGATGTCTGTCTCCTCGCCCTCCTGTAGATGTCTGTCTCCTCGCCCTCCTGTAGATGTCTGTCTCCTCGCCCTCCTGTAGATGTCTGTCTCCTCGCCCTCCTGTAGATGTCTGTCTCCTCGCCCTCCTGTAGATGTCTGTCTCCTCGCCCTCCTGTAGATGTCTGTCTCCTCGCCCTCCTGTAGATGTCTGTCTCCTCGCCCTCCTGTAGATGTCTGTCTCCTCGCCCTCCTGTAGATGTCTGTCTCCTCGCCCTCCTGTAGATGTCATTCTGTCTGTCCCCTCGCCCTCCTGTAGATGTCAGTCTGTCTGTCTGACGCCTCGCCCTCCTGTAGATGTTAGTCTGTCTGTCTTCTCACCCTCCTGTAGATGTCAGTCTGTCTGTCTGTCTCCTCCCCCTCCTGTAGATGTCAGTCTGTCTGTCTGTCTCCTCGCCCTCCTGTAGATGTCAGTCGGTCTGTCTGTCTCCTCGCCCTCCTGTAGATGTCAGTCTGTCTGTCTGTCTCCTCGCCCTCCTGTAGATGTTAGTCTGTTTCCTCGCCCTCCTGTAGATGTTACTCTGTCTGTCTCCTCGCCCTCCTGTAGATTGAGATGTAGAAGAGATGGAGAGAGGGGTGGAGAATCACTGTGGTGTTGGAAGGGGGAGAGTGTGAGAGGAAGGTGTAATGGTAGCAGAAGAACAGAAATTAAAGGCCTATCTCTCTCTCTGTCTCTCTCTTTATTTTCCTATCCCTCACCAGTTTTTTACCCTGACACTAATCCCATGCATCATCTCTCTGATCTTTATCATGTCTGGTCTTGTCCTCCAGTTGGCCATCTTGTCGGAAATCTCCCACTGCCATGGCAACGAGAAGGCGGGCCTCCTAAACCCCTCCCAACCTGGAAGAGGAAGTATATTCCACAGCGAGAACTTCCAGCTCAAACTCTCCCCACCACCATCGGTTGAAGAGTAGCGAGCCTACAGCCATGTTCAGTATGATAACGTCGTGGAACTTTCAGATAGAAATATTTTGTGTAGAACAGACACGATGTCCTGGTCAGGTAGAATAGGCTGTTCCCTCTATTTGTTATATTTCTGACTGAAGACACCCCTGTAGTTTCTGTTGTTGATTAAACACTACCACGTATTCTACTCTTGTTGATCAAAACTACGTTATCCACTGTCTGGGCGGATGTTTGAAATGGTATCGATCAAATGTTATCTTTCTGTCTGCAAAATGTCCATAAATAAACCAATTTGTAACATATAATTTGTGTGTTGCTTGTGGCTCTTCAACTAGGCTGCTGGATAACCTTTATAAGCTGTGATACTCTTCTTGTTGCGTTGCTCTTTTTTGTTTATAGTCATGAGAACAGAAAAACAGTACAACCCTCATTCCCCTTCCTTCCTTCCGTCCGTCCGTCCGTCCCTCCCTACAGGTTACTGTGACAGTTAATACTATAGTGAATTGGTTAGGTTACTAACGTTACACTAACGTTACTGTGACAGTTAATACTATAGTGAATTGGTTAGGTTACTAACGTTACTGTGACAGTTAATACTATAGTGAATTGGTTAGGTTACTAACGTTACACTAACGTTACTGTGACAGTTAATGCTATAGTGAATTGGTTAGGTTACTAATGTTACTGTGACAGTTAATACTATAGTGAATTGGTTAGGTTACTAACATTATACTAACGTTACTGTGACAGTTAATACTATAGTGAATTGGTTAGGTTACTAACGTTACTGTGACAGTTAATACTATAGTGAATTGGTTAGGTTACTAATGTTACTGTGACAGTTAATACTATAGTGAATTGGTTAGGTTACTAACATTATACTAACGTTACTGTGACAGTTAATACTATAGTGAATTGGTTAGGTTACTAACGTTACTGTGACAGTTAATACTATAGTGAATTGGTTAGGTTACTAATGTTACTGTGACAGTTAATACTATAGTGAATTGGTTAGGTTACTAACATTATACTAACGTTACTGTGACAGTTAATACTATAGTGAATTGGTTAGGTTACTAATGTTACTGTGACAGTTAATACTATAGTGAATTGGTTAGGTTACTAACATTATACTAACGTTACTGTGACAGTTAATACTATAGTGAATTGGTTAGGTTACTAATGTTACTGTGACAGTTAATACTATAGTGAATTGGTTAGGTTACTAACATTATACTAACGTTACTGTGACAGTTAATACTATAGTGAATTGGTTAGGTTACTAACGTTACTGTGACAGTTAATACTATAGTGAATTGGTTAGGTTACTAATGTTACTGTGACAGTTAATACTATAGTGAATTGGTTAGGTTACTAACATTATACTAACGTTACTGTGACAGTTAATACTATAGTGAATTGGTTAGGTTACTAACGTTACTGTGACAGTTAATACTATAGTGAATTGGTTAGGTTACTAATGTTACTGTGACAGTTAATACTATAGTGAATTGGTTAGGTTACTAACATTATACTAACGTTACTGTGACAGTTAATACTATAGTGAATTGGTTAGGTTACTAATGTTACTGTGACAGTTAATACTATAGTGAATTGGTTAGGTTACTAACATTATACTAATGTTACTGTGACAGTTAATACTATAGTGAATTGGTTAGGTTACTAACGTTACTGTGACAGTTAATACTATAGTGAATTGGTTAGGTTACTAATGTTACTGTGACAGTTAATACTATAGTGAATTGGTTAGGTTACTAACGTTACTGTGACAGTTAATACTATAGTGAATTGGTTAGGTTACTAATGTTACTGTGACAGTTAATACTATAGTGAATTGGTTAGGTTACTAACATTATACTAACGTTACTGTGACAGTTAATACTATAGTGAATTGGTTAGGTCACTAACGTTACTGTGACAGTTAATACTATAGTGAATTGGTTAGGTTACTAATGTTACTGTGACAGTTAATACTATAGTGAATTGGTTAGGTTACTAACGTTACTGTGACAGTTAATACTATAGTGAATTGGTTAGGTTACTAATGTTACTGTGACAGTTAATACTATAGTGAATTGGTTAGGTTACTAACATTATACTAACGTTACTGTGACAGTTAATACTATAGTGAATTGGTTAGGTTACTAACGTTACTGTGACAGTTAATACTATAGTGAATTGGTTAGGTTACTAATGTTACTGTGACAGTTAATACTATAGTGAATTGGTTAGGTTACTAACATTATACTAACGTTACTGTGACAGTTAATACTATAGTGAATTGGTTAGGTTACTAATGTTACTGTGACAGTTAATACTATAGTGAATTGGTTAGGTTACTAACATTATACTAATGTTACTGTGACAGTTAATACTATAGTGAATTGGTTAGGTTACTAACGTTACTGTGACAGTTAATACTATAGTGAATTGGTTAGGTTACTAATGTTACTGTGACAGTTAATACTATAGTGAATTGGTTAGGTTACTAACGTTACTGTGACAGTTAATACTATAGTGAATTGGTTAGGTTACTAATGTTACTGTGACAGTTAATACTATAGTGAATTGGTTAGGTTACTAACATTATACTAACGTTACTGTGACAGTTAATACTATAGTGAATTGGTTAGGTCACTAACGTTACTGTGACAGTTAATACTATAGTGAATTGGTTAGGTTACCAACGTTACTGTGACAGTTAATAATATAGTGAATTGGTTAGGTTACCAACGTTACTGTGACAGTTAATACTATAGTGAATTGGTTAGGTTACTAACGTTACTGTGACAGTTAATACTATAGTGAATTGGTTAGGTTACTACCGTTACTGTGACAGTTAATACTATAGTGAATTGGTTAGGTTACTACCGTTACTGTGACAGTTAATACTATAGTGAATTGGTTAGGTTACTACCGTTACTGTGACAGTTAATACTATAGTGAATTGGTTAGGTTACCAACGTTACTGTGACAGTTAATACTATAGTGAATTGGTTAGGTTACCAACGTTACTGTGACAGTTAATAATATAGTGAATTGGTTAGGTTACCAACGTTACTGTGACAGTTAATACTATAGTGAATTGGTTAGGTTACTAATGTTACTGTGACAGTTAATACTATGGTGAATTGGTTAGGTTACTAACATTATACTAACGTTACTGTGACAGTTAATACTATAGTGAATTGGTTAGGTTACTAATGTTACTGTGACAGTTAATACTATAGTGAATTGGTTAGGTTACTAACGTTACTGTGACAATTAATACTAAAGTGAATTGGTTAGGTCACTAACGTTAGCTCATCTGATGTTGTAACGTTACTGTAGCTGCCTGACTTTAGTAGCCAGCTAATTTTCACACCATAAACTCAGTTTGATCAGTTAAGTCCACCTGTCTCCGTGGTCAGGCTTCTCACCTACCTCTTCGTTATTGTTCAGGGGACGCGCTGCTGTAAGTTAACTGGCAAACTGCCTTTCCACTCTCCCGCTCTTTCCAGAGCCACCCCACCCTACCCCCTCGCTCAAACTTTTCTCATTAGATCTACACAAATCACGTAGGTCACCTATTTTGGATTCAAAATGACAAATTTTGCCAAAAGGTGACTAGTTTGCATCCCTGCCAGAGAGAGCGATGACATCACCTCCTTAACCCACTGCATAAAACAAGGCGGCTGTGCAGCCTTCCAGTGAAAGAGGACAAGGCGGCTTTGCAGCCTTCCAGTGAAAGAGGACAAGGCGGCTTTGCAGCCTTCCAGTGAAAGAGGACAAGGCGGCTTTGCAGCCTTCCAGTGAAAGAGGACAAGGCGGCTGTGCAGCATTCCAGTGAAAGAGGACAAGGCGGCTGTGCAGCCTTCCAGTGAAAGAGGACAAGGCGGCTGTGCAGCATTCCAGTGAAAGAGGACAAGGCGGCTGTGCAGCATTCCAGTGAAAGAGGACAAGGCGGCTGTGCAGCATTCCAGTGAAAGAGGATAAGGCGGCTGTGCAGCCTTCCAGTGAAAGAGGACAAGGCGGCTGTGCAGCATTCCAGTGAAAGAGGATAAGGCGGCTGTGCAGCATTCCAGTGAAAGAGGACAAGGCGGCTGTGCAGCATTCCAGTGAAAGAGGACAAGGCGGCTGTGCAGCATTCCAGTGAAAGAGGACAAGGCGGCTGTGCAGCATTCCAGTGAAAGAGGACAAGGCGGCTGTGCAGCATTCCAGTGAAAGAGGACAAGGCGGCTTTGCAGCCTTCCAGTGAAAGAGGACAAGGCGGCTGTGCAGCATTCCAGTGAAAGAGGACAAGGCGGCTTTGCAGCCTTCCAGTGAAAGAGGACAAGGCGGCTGTGCAGCCTTCCAGTGAAAGAGGACAAGGCGGCTGTGCAGCATTCCAGTGAAAGAGGACAAGGCGGCTGTGCAGCATTCCAGTGAAAGAGGACAAGGCGGCTGTGCAGCCTTCCAGTGAAAGAGGACAAGGCGGCTGTGCAGCATTCCAGTGAAAGAGGATAAGGCGGCTGTGCAGCATTCCAGTGAAAGAGGACAAGGCGGCTGTGCAGCATTCCAGTGAAAGAGGACAAGGCGGCTGTGCAGCATTCCAGTGAAAGAGGACAAGGCGGCTGTGCAGCATTCCAGTGAAAGAGGACAAGGCGACTGTGCAGCATTCCAGTGAAAGAGGACAAGGCGGCTTTGCAGCCTTCCAGTGAAAGAGGACAAGGCGGCTGTGCAGCATTCCAGTGAAAGAGGACAAGGCGGCTTTGCAGCCTTCCAGTGAAAGAGGACAAGGCGGCTTTGCAGCCTTCCAGTGAAAGAGGACAAGGCGGCTTTGCAGCCTTCCAGTGAAAGAGGACAAGGTGGCTGTGCAGCCTTCCAGTGAAAGAGGACAAGGCGGCTGTGCAGCATTCCAGTGAAAGAGGACAAGGCGGCTTTGCAGCCTTCCAGTGAAAGAGGACAAGGCGGCTGTGCAGCCTTCCAGTGAAAGAGGACAAGGCGGCTTTGCAGCCTTCCAGTGAAAGAGAACAAGGCGGTGAGCTAGCAGCGAGGTAAATTCTATCACATTCACCTGATGAGTGGTAGTATTCTGGTCTAGAGGAAGTTCCCCAAACATAGCAGTGAACGGGTTGGGGCTAACAATTGTATGACACGTGAGAATGCCTCAAAAATGGGGTCCCAGAACCCACTCAAAGATTGGCATGACCAAAACACGTGTTCCCACAGTCACTAGACTCTGGTGGCATCTCAAACAATTGGGGTCAACATTTGGAGATATTTTTGTCAATCTGTCATTTGAGTAATGGAGACGGTGCAAAACGTTGAACTGAATGAGCCCATGCCTTATGCAGAATGATGTCCGTACTGTGCTGCCATATATCATTGGGTAACTCGCCACCCATGTCTTGCTCCCATGCAGATTTTGTATTTGCCAAGGAAGGCGGATTAATGTCCTGTATTATGTCGTATAATCTGGAGATTGTGCCCTTCAGATAAGGGTTAAGATCTAAGCACCTCTCAACTGGACACTTAGTGGCTCGAGTGCAAATGAAGGGATTTTTTGGGGGGCAAAGCTGCCAGTTTGCAGGTATCTAATAAAGTGGGTATTGGGAATATTATGGTGAACCCTAAGAGTATGGAATGAGACGAATGTGTTATCAACAAATAGGTCACATAAAAACACCAGACCGTTCGTATTCCAGAACTGGAATGCCGTGTCAATCTGCGACGCTGGGAAGAGATGATTAGATGTTCATGGAGAGAAGCAGCTTGTTAAAGGCTAAAGTGTCTTCGGAATTGGGACCAGATTTTCAGGGAGTTCTGGACAATGGGAATCAAAACATGGGTGCCAAGGTTCATGGGGAGAACAGGAGAGAGACAGGAGAAGATGGAATACTTGACTGTAGCTCCATGATGGCCCCAGTTGTGGGGAGAACAGGAGAGAGATAGGAGAAGATGGAAGACTTGACTGTAGCTCCATGATGGCCCCAGTTGTGGGGAGAACAGGAGAGAGATAGGAGAAGATGGAAGACTTGACTGTAGCTCCATGATGGCCCCAGTTGGACCCTCCTTGTTTTCAGATGTAGAAACCCTATTGTTGCAGTGTTGTCAGAGAAAACAGCTGTCTGTGGGTCTGTAACATGATGAACAAAGACTGACTCACTGAGACCCTGCATGGGTTGAAGACTGAGGAGTTTGTGCGGGTGGGGCGGGTCTGCTTGCAGGTGTCCTCTGAGCTGAGAGACAGGATTGTTCTGGTCCTCAAAGGACCCATTCACACTCCAGAGCTTCGGGGCGGGTCTAAGAAGGACATATTCACACTCCAGAGCTTTGGGTCGGGTCTGAGAAGGACCCATTCACACTCCAGAGCTTTGGGTCGGGTCTGAGAAGGACCCATTCACACTCCAGAGCTTTGGGTCGGGTCTGAGAAGGACCCATTCACACTCAAGAGCTTTGGGTCGGGTCTGAGAAGGACCCATTCACACTCCAGAGCTTTGGGTCGGGTCTGAGAAGGACACATTCACACTCCAGAGCTTTGGGTCGGGTCTGAGAAGGACCCATTCACACTCAAGAGCTTTGGGTCGGGTCTGAGAAGGACACATTCACACTCCAGAGCTTTGCGTCGGGTCTGAGAACACACACCTGACAGTTCTCAGCATTCTTGGTTCTGAGAACTGAGAGTAAAGCCTCTAAGGTCTAATACATGTACACAGTGTGCAGTTATATGATCGGTTCTCCGTGACTCTGCTACTCGTTTAAAAGGCCAGAGGAATGGGTCACTCTCTGGGGTTTTGGGATTTTAGTTGAAGTCTAATTCCAGATGTTGTTGTAGCTTGTCTCCTTCGGTTCACTTCATGCGATGAGTCATTCTCAGGATGCGTCCCAAATGGCCCCCTATGCCCTACCCGAACCCATAGCGCCCTGGTCAAGAGTCGTGCACTATATAGGGAATAGGGTGTAATTTGGGTGGCACACTCCGTTCTCTCAAACTGTTATTTATTCATCAAGTCAGAGCGGCCTTCTGTGTCACGCACAGAGAGACACTTTAATATCCCTGCCTGCCTGACAGCTACCATCCAAATTGGCCTGTTCTGTCTCTCTCTCTCTCTTCTCTCTCTCTGGCTCTTCCTATTTATCACTCTCTCACTCTTTCCCCCATCCTCTCTCAGTCTCTCTCTTTCTCTCACTCTCTCGCTTTCCCCCATCTGTGAGCAGAGAGAGACAGAGCGAATCCGCCCTCAAAGATGTCAAACATGACCCCCAGCCAGCATGGTTCACCCGGGCGGGCGGCAGCGTGGCAGAGTAGGTGCAGACAACACCAGGCTTTTCTCTATGAGGTGGTAATTGTGATTAATACTCTGGTCATTTCCCTCAGAGGCAGCTTGAATGCCTGCCACCAATCAGCCACTGCCGTTGTTGTAGAGACAAAAGGAGTGATGAACGACTAGTTGCCAGGCACTGGTAGGGAGAGAGGGAGGCAGGGAGAGAGAGAGAGAGGGAGGCGGGCAGGGAGAGAGAGAGAGAGGGAGGCGGGCAGGGAGAGAGGGAGGCGGGCAGGGAGAGAGGGTGGCGGGCAGGGAGAGAGGGAGGCGGGTAGGGAGAGAGGGAGGCGGGTAGGGAGAGAGGGAGGCGGGTAGGGAGAGAGGGAGGCAGGTAGGGAGAGAGGGAGGCGGGTAGGGAGAGAGGGAGGCGGGTAGGGAGAGAGGGAGGCGGGTAGGGAGAGAGGGAGGCGGGTAGGGAGAGAGAGAGCGAGGGAGGCGTGCAGGGAGAGAGGGAGCGAGGGAGGCGTGCAGGGAGAGAGGGAGGCAGGTAGGGAGAGAGGGAGGCAGGTAGGGAGAGAGGGAGGCAGGTAGGGAGAGAGGGAGGCGGGTAGGGAGAGAGAGAGAGAGAGAGGGAGGCAGGTAGGGAGAGAGAGAGAGGGAGGTAGGGAGAGAGGGAGGCAGGTAGGGAGAGAGAGAGAGAGAGGGAGGCGGGCAGGGAGAGAGGGAGGCGGGCAGGGAGAGAGGGAGGCAGGTAGGGAGAGAGGGAGGCAGGTAGGGAGAGAGGGAGGCAGGTAGGGAGAGAGAGAGGGAGGCAGGTAGGGAGAGAGAGAGAGAGGCAGGTAGGGAGAGAGAGAGGCAGGTAGGGAGAGATAGAGAGAGGGAGGCAGGTAGGGAGAGATAGAGAGAGGGAGGCAGGTAGGGAGAGATAGAGAGAGGGAGGCAGGTAGGGAGAGAGAGAGAGGGAGGCAGGTAGGGAGAGAGAGAGAGAGAGAGGGAGGCAGGTAGGGAGAGAGAGAGAGAGGGAGGCAGGTAGGGAGAGAGAGAGAGAGGGAGGCAGGTAGGGAGAGAGAGAGAGGGAGGCAGGTAGGGAGAGAGAGAGAGAGGGAGGCAGGTAGGGAGAGATAGAGAGAGGGAGGCAGGTAGGGAGAGATAGAGAGAGGGAGGCAGGTAGGGAGAGATAGAGAGAGGGAGGCAGGTAGGGAGAGATAGAGAGAGGGAGGCAGGTAGGGAGAGATAGAGAGAGGGAGGCAGGTAGGGAGAGATAGAGAGAGGGAGGCAGGTAGGGAGAGATAGAGAGAGGGAGGCAGGTAGGGAGAGATAGAGAGAGGGAGGCAGGTAGGGAGAGATAGAGAGAGGGAGGCAGGTAGGGAGAGATAGAGAGAGGGAGGCAGGTAGGGAGAGATAGAGAGAGGGAGGCAGGTAGGGAGAGATAGAGAGAGGGAGGCAGGTAGGGAGAGATAGAGAGAGGGAGGCAGGTAGGGAGAGATAGAGAGAGGGAGGCAGGTAGGGAGAGATAGAGAGAGGGAGGCAGGTAGGGAGAGATAGAGAGAGGGAGGCAGGTAGGGAGAGATAGAGAGAGGGAGGCAGGTAGGGAGAGATAGAGAGAGGGAGGCAGGTAGGGAGAGATAGAGGGAGGGAGGCAGGTAGGGAGAGATAGAGGCAGGTAGGGAGAGATAGAGGCAGGTAGGGAGAGATAGAGGCAGGTAGGGAGAGATAGAGGCAGGTAGGGAGAGATAGAGGCAGGTAGGGAGAGATAGAGGGAGGGAGGCAGGTAGGGAGAGAGGGAGGGAGGCAGGTAGGGAGAGAGGGAGGCAGGTAGGGAGAGAGGGAGGGAGGCAGGTAGGGAGAGAGGGAGGGAGGCAGGTAGGGAGAGAGGGAGGGAGGCAGGTAGGGAGAGAGGGAGGGAGGCAGGTAGGGAGGGAGAGAGGGAGGGAGGCAGGTAGGGAGAGAGGGAGGGAGGCAGGTAGGGAGAGAGGTGGGTAGGGAGAGAGGGAGGCGGGTAGGGAGAGAGGGAGGCGGGTAGGGAGAGAGGGAGGCGGGTAGGGAGAGAGGGAGGCGGGTAGAGAGAGAGAGAGGGAGGCGGGTAGAGAGAGAGAGAGGGAGGCGGGTAGAGAGAGAGAGAGGGAGGCAGGTAGGGAGAGATAGAGAGAGGGAGGCAGGTAGGGAGAGAGAGAGAGAGGGAGGCAGGTAGGGAGAGAGAGAGAGAGGGAGGCAGGTAGGGAGAGAGAGAGAGAGGGAGGCAGGTAGGGAGAGAGAGAGAGAGGGAGGCAGGTAGGGAGAGAGAGAGAGAGGGAGGCAGGTAGGGAGAGAGAGAGAGAGAGAGGGAGGCAGGTAGGTAGGGAGAGAGAGAGAGGGAGGCAGGTAGGGAGAGATAGAGAGAGAGAGGGAGGCAGGTAGGGAGAGATAGAGAGAGAGAGGGAGGCAGGTAGGGAGAGAGGGAGGGAGGCAGGTAGGGAGAGAGGGAGGCGGGTAGGGAGAGAGAGAGGGAGGCAGGTAGGGAGAGAGAGAGGGAGGCAGGTAGGGAGAGAGAGAGAGAGGGAGGCAGGTAGGGAGAGAGAGAGGGAGGCAGGTAGGGAGAGAGAGAGGGAGGCAGGTAGGGAGAGAGAGAGGGAGGCAGGTAGGGAGAGAGAGAGAGAGGGAGGGAGGCAGGTAGGGAGAGAGGGAGGGAGGCAGGTAGGGAGAGAGGTAGGTAGGGAGGTAGGTAGGGAGAGAGAGAGAGAGGGAGGCAGGTAGGGAGAGAGGTAGGTAGGGAGAGAGAGAGAGAGAGGGAGGCAGGTAGGGAGAGAGGGAGGCAGGTAGGGAGAGAGGTATAGAGGAGAGAGAGAGAGAGAGAGAGGGAGGTAGGTAGGCATGGAGGTAGGGAGAGAGGGATGGAGGGAGAAGGGAGGCAGGCATGGAGGTAGGGATGGAGGGAGAAGGGAGGCAGGCATGGAGATAGGGAGAGAGGGATGGAGGGAGAAGGGAGGCAGGCATGAAGGTAGGGAGAGAGGGAGAAGGGAGGCAGGCATTGAGGTAAGGAGAGAGGGACGGAGGGAGAAGGGAGGCAGGCATGGAGGTAGGGAGAGAGGGATGGAGGGAGAAGGGAGGCAGGTATTGAGGTAAGGAGAGAGGGACGGAGGGAGAAGGGAGGCAGTCATGGAGGTAGGGTGACGCCAAGTATCGTCCGGGTTAGGGGAGGGTTTGGCCGGGGTAGGCCGTCATTGTAAATAAGAATTTGGGAGGTAGGCAGGGAGGTAGGGAGAAGGGAGGCAGGCAGGGAGAGAGGGAGAAGGGAGGCAGGCAGAGAGGTAGGGAGAGGGAGAAGGGAGGCAGGCAGGGAGAAGGGTTGTTAAAGGAGGGAGGAGGGATGTTAAAGGAGAGAGAAGGGAGAAGGGATGTTAAAGGAAAGAGGGATGTTAAAGGAGAGAGAAGGGAGAAGGGATGTTAGAGGGAGAAGAGATCTTAAAGGAGAGAGAAGGGAGAAGGGATGTTAAAGGAGAGAGAAGGGAGGAGGGATGTTAAAGAAGAGAGAAGGGATGTTAAAGGAGAGAGAAGGGAGAAGGGATGCTAAAGGAGAGAGAAGGGAGAAGGGATGTTAAAGGAGAGAGAAGGGAGGAGGGATGTTAAAGGAGAGAGAAGGGAGAAGGGATGTTAAAGGAGGGAGAAGGGATGTTAAAGGAGAGAGGAGGGATGTTAAAGGAGAGAGAAGGGAGAAGGGATGTTAAAGGAGGGAGAAGGGATGTTAAAGGAGAGAGGAGGGATGTTAAAGGAGAGAGAAGGGAGAAGGGATGTTAAAGGAGAGAGAAGGGAGGAGGGATGTTAAAGGAGAGAGAAGGGAGGAGGGATGTTAAAGGAGGGAGAAGGGATGTTAAAGGAGAGAGAAGGGAGGAGGGATGTTAAAGGAGGGAGAAGGGATGTTAAAGGAGAGAGAAGGGAGAAGGGATGTTAAAGAAGAGAGAAGGGATGTTAAAGGAGAGAGAAGGGAGAAGGGATGTTAAAGGAGAGAGAAGGGAGAAGGGATGTTAAAGGAGGGAGAAGGGATGTTAAAGGAGAGAGGAGGGATGTTAAAGGAGAGAGAAGGGAGAAGGGATGTTAAAGGAGAGAGAAGGGAGGAGGGATGTTAAAGGAGAGAGAAGGGAGGAGGGATGTTAAAGGAGAGAGGAGGGATGTTAAAGGAGAGAGAAGGGAGAAGGGATGTTAAAGGAGAGAGAAGGGAGAAGGGATGTTAAAGGAGGGAGAAGGGATGTTAAAGGAGAGAGAAGGGAGAAGGGATGTTAAAGGAGAGAGGAGGGATGTTAAAGGAGAGAGGAGGGATGTTAAAGGAGGGAGAAGGGATGTTAAAGGAGAGAGAAGGGAGAAGGGATGTTAAAGGAGCGAGAAGGGAGGAGGGATGTTAAGGGAGAAGGGATGTTAAAGGAGGGAGAAGGGATGTTAAAGGAGAGAGGAGGGATGTTAAAGGAGAGAGAAGGGACGAGGGATGTTAAAGGAGAGAGAAGGGAGAAGGGAGGTTAAAGGAGGGAGAAGGGATGTTAAAGGAGAGAGGAGGGATGTTAAAGGAGAGAGAAGGGACGAGGGATGTTAAGGGACGAGGGATGTTAAGGGAGGAGGGATGTTAAGGGAGGAGGGATGTTAAGGGAGAAGGGATGTTAAAGGAGGGAGAAGGGATGTTAAAGGAGAGAGAAGGGAGGAGGGATGTTAAGGGAGAAGGGATGTTAAAGGAGAGAGGAGGGATGTTAAAGGAGAGAGAACGGAGGAGGGATGTTAAGGGAGAAGGGATGTTAAGGGAGGGAGAAGGGATGTTAAAGGAGAGAGGAGGGATGTTAAAGGAGAGAGAAGGGAGAAAGGATGTTAAGGGAGAAGGGATGTTAAGGGAGAAGGGATGTTAAGGGAGAAGGGATGTTAAGGGAGAAGGGATGTTAAAGGAGGGAGAACGGATGTTAAGGGAGAGAGAAGGGAGGAGGGATGTTAAAGGTCCCGTGGTCCCGTGTGGCTCAGTTGGTAGAGCATGGCGCTTGCAACGCCAGGGTTGTGGGTTCAATTCCCACGGGGGGACCAGGGTTCAATTCCCACAGGGGGACCAGGATGAATATGTATGAACTTTCCAATTTGTAAGTCGCTCTGGATAAGAGCGTCTGCTAAATGACTTAAATGTAATGTAAATGTAAGAGAAGGGAGAAGGGATGTTAAAGGAGCGAGAAGGGAGGAGGGATGTTAAAGGAGAGAGAAGGGAGGAGGGGTGTTAAAGGAGAGAGAAGGGAGAAGGGATGTTAAAGGAGAGAGAAGGGAGAAGGGATGTTAAAGGAGAGAGGAGGGATGTTAAAGGAGAGAGAAGGGAGAAGGGATGTTAAAGGAGAGAGAAGGGAGGAGGGATGTTAAAGGAGAGAGGAGGGATGTTAAAGGAGAGAGGGTGGAGGAGGGGTGTTAAAGGAGAGAGGGTGGAGGAGGGGTGTTAAAGGAGAGAGAAGGGAGAAGAGATGTTAGAGAGAGAAGGGAGGAGGGGTGTTAAAGGAGAGAGAAGGGAGAAGGGATGTTAAAGGAGAGAGAAGGGAGAAGGGATGTTAAGGGAGAAGGGATGTTAAAGGAGAGAGAAGGGAGGAGGGGTGTTAAAGGAGAGAGAAGGGAGAAGAGATGTTAAAGGAGAGAGGGTGGAGGAGGGGTGTTAAAGGAGAGAGAAGGGAGAAGGGATGTTAAAGGAGAGAGAAGGGAGAAGGGATGTTAAGGGAGAAGGGATGTTAAAGGAGAGAGAAGGGAGGAGGGATGTTAAGGGAGAAGGGATGTTAAGGGAGGGAGAAGGGATGTTAAAGGAGAGAGAAGGGAGGAGGGATGTTAAAGGAGATAGAAGGGAGGAGGGGTGTTAAGGGAGAAGGGATGTTAAGGGAGGGAGAAGGGATGTTAAAGGAGAGAGAAGGGAGGAGGGATGTTAAAGGAGAGAGAAGGGAGGAGGGATGTTAAGGGAGAAGGGATGTTAAGGGAGGGAGAAGGGATGTTAAAGGAGAGAGGAGGGATGTTAAAGGAGAGAGAAGGGAGAAGGGATGTTAAGGGAGGAGGGATGTTAAGGGAGAAGGGATGTTAAAGGAGAGAGAAGGGAGAAGGGATGTTAAAGGAGCGAGAAGGGAGGAGGGATGTTAAAGGAGAGAGAAGGGAGGAGGGGTGTTAAAGGAGAGAGAAGGGAGGAGGGATGTTAAAGGAGAGAGAAGGGAGAAGGGATGTTAAAGGAGCGAGAAGGGAGGAGGGATGTTAAAGGAGAGAGAAGGGAGGAGGGGTGTTAAAGGAGAGAGAAGGGAGAAGGGATGTTAAAGGAGAGAGAAGGGAGGAGGGATGTTAAAGGAGAGAGAAGGGAGGAGGGATGTTAAAGGAGAGAGAAGGGAGAAGGGATGTTAAAGGAGAGAGAAGGGAGGAGGGATGTTAAAGGAGCGAGAAGGGAGGAGTGATGTTAAAGGAGAGAGAAGGGAGAAGGGATGTTAAAGGAGGGAGAAGGGATGTTAAAGGAGAGAGAAGGGAGGAGGGATGTTAAGGGAGAAGGAATGTTAAAGGAGAGAGGAGGGATGTTAAAGGAGAGAGAAGGGAGGAGGAGATGCTAAAGGAGAGAGAAGGGAGAAGGAATGTTAAAGGAGAGAGAAGGGAGGAGGGATGTTAAAGGAGAGAGAAGGGAGAAGGGAGGTTAAAGGAGGGAGAAGGGATGTTAAAGGAGAGAGGAGGGATGTTAAAGGAGAGAGAAGGGAGGAGGGATGTTAAGGGAGGAGGGATGTTAAGGGAGGAGGGATGTTAAGGGAGGAGGGATGTTAAGGGAGGAGGGATGTTAAGGGAGAAGGGATGTTAAAGGAGGGAGAAGGGATGTTAAAGGAGAGAGAAGGGAGGAGGGATGTTAAGGGAGATGGGATGTTAAAGGAGAGAGGAGGGATGTTAAAGGAGAGAGAAGGGAGGAGGGATGTTAAGGGAGAAGGGATGTTAAGGGAGGGAGAAGGGATGTTAAAGGAGAGAGGAGGGATGTTAAAGGAGAGAGAAGGGAGAAGGGATGTTAAGGGAGAAGGGATGTTAAGGGAGAAGGGATGTTAAGGGAGAAGGGATGTTAAAGGAGGGAGAACGGATGTTAAGGGAGAGAGAAGGGAGGAGGGATGTTAAAGGTCCCGTGGTCCCGTGTGGCTCAGTTGGTAGAGCATGGCGCTTGCAACGCCAGGGTTGTGGGTTCAATTCCCACGGGGGGACCAGGGTTCAATTCCCACAGGGGGACCAGGATGAATATGTATGAACTTTCCAATTTGTAAGTCGCTCTGGATAAGAGCGTCTGCTAAATGACTTAAATGTAATGTAAATGTAAGAGAAGGGAGAAGGGATGTTAAAGGAGCGAGAAGGGAGGAGGGATGTTAAAGGAGAGAGAAGGGAGGAGGGGTGTTAAAGGAGAGAGAAGGGAGAAGGGATGTTAAAGGAGAGAGAAGGGAGAAGGGATGTTAAAGGAGAGAGGAGGGATGTTAAAGGAGAGAGAAGGGAGAAGGGATGTTAAAGGAGAGAGAAGGGAGGAGGGATGTTAAAGGAGAGAGGAGGGATGTTAAAGGAGAGAGGGTGGAGGAGGGGTGTTAAAGGAGAGAGAAGGGAGAAGAGATGTTAAAGAGAGAAGGGAGGAGGGGTGTTAAAGGAGAGAGAAGGGAGGAGGGGTGTTAAAGGAGAGGGAAGGGGGAAGAGATGTTAAAGGAGAGAGGGTGGAGGAGGGGTGTTAAAGGAGAGAGAAGGGAGAAGGGATGTTAAGGGAGAAGGGATGTTAAAGGAGAGAGAAGGGAGGAGGGATGTTAAGGGAGAAGGGATGTTAAAGGAGGGAGAAGGGATGTTAAAGGAGAGAGAAGGGAGGAGGGATGTTAAAGGAGATAGAAGGGAGGAGGGGTGTTAAGGGAGAAGGGATGTTAAGGGAGGGAGAAGGGATGTTAAAGGAGAGAGAAGGGAGGAGGGATGTTAAAGGAGAGAGAAGGGAGGAGGGATGTTAAGGGAGAAGGGATGTTAAGGGAGAAGGGATGTTAAAGGAGGGAAAACGGATGTTAAGGGAGAGAGAAGGGAGGAGGGATGTTAAAGGAGCGAGAAGGGAGGAGGGATGTTAAAGGAGAGAGAAGGGAGGAGGGGTGTTAAAGGAGAGAGAAGGGAGGAGGGATGTTAAAGGAGGGAGAAGGGAGAAGGGATGTTAAAGGAGAGAGAAGGGAGGAGGGATGTTAAAGGAGAGAGAAGGGAGGAGGGATGTTAAAGGAGAGAGAAGGGAGAAGGGATGTTAAAGGAGAGAGAAGGGAGGAGGGATGTTAAAGGAGCGAGAAGGGAGGAGTGATGTTAAAGGAGAGAGAAGGGAGAAGGGATGTTAAAGGAGAGGGAGGAGGAGGAGGGGTTTAGCCTACTACACACTGCTTGAAATGTTACAGCACTCTTCTACCAGACCCTGATCTGTAGTACTGTAGTTACACAACCATTTCTTTAATAGTTTTGTTCTCTCTCTCTATCTACACTCTGTGACCCCGTCCTCTCCATGTCCTCTCCTCTGGCTGTGACCCTGTACTCTCCATGTCCTCTCCTCTGGCTGTGACCCCGTCCTCTCCATGTCCTCTCCTCTGGCTGTGACTCCGTACTCTCCATGTCTTCTCCTCTGGCTGTGACCCCATCCTCTCCATGTCCTCTCCTCTGGCTGTGACCCAGTCCTCTCCATGTCCTCTCCTTTGGCTGTGACCCCGTCCTCTCCATGTCCTCTCCTCTGGCTGTGACCCCGTCCTCTCCATGTCCTCTCCTCTGGCTGTGACCCCGTCCTCTCCATGTCCTCTCCTCTGGCTGTGACCCCGTCCTCTCCATGTCCTCTCCTCTGGCTGTGACCCCGTCCTCTCCATGTCCTCTCCTCTGGCTGTGACCACGTCCTCTCCATGTCCTCTCCTCTGGCTGTGGAGAGAGTGATCTCTGGGATGGAGGTGACATGTTCTGTCCATCAGGGCTGGTATGACAGTCTGTCACAGCATCAATATTGGCATGACTGTCTTGTGAGGATCCAAATAGAGTAGGTCAGATGAGCTTTGCAGAGGGGGACGAGGGAACTGGTGGGGGTTAACACCTCACACCCTGTTGTAAGGACAGAACATTCAGCATCTCCCTCTCCAATGTTCACCAGTGGAATGTGCCTTTGTTTTCAAACCTCTTAAGGATCCGCCACTTTTTTTTTTTCAATTTTCGCTTAAAATGGTATACCCAAATCTAATTGCCTATAGTTCAGGCCCTGAAGCAAGGATATGCATATTCTTGGTATAATTTGAAAGGAAACACTTTGACGTTTGTGGAAATGTGAAAGGAATGTAGGAGAATATAACACAATAGATCTGGTAAAAGATGATACAAAGACAAAAACTATCTTTCTTTTGTATTTTTTTGTACCATCTTTTAAATGCAAGAGAGAGGCCATAATGTATTATTCCAGCCCAGCTGCAATTTAGATTTTGGACACTAGATGGCAGCAGTGTAGGTGCAACGTTTCATACTGATCCAATGAACAATTGTATTACTGTTCAAAATGTTGTATCAAGACTGCCCAAATGTGCCTCCTTTGTTTATTAATAACTGTTCATGTTCAAAACTGTGCCTCTCCTCAAACAATAGCAGGGTATTATTTCACTGTAATAGCTAAGGTAAATTAGACAGTGCAGTTAGATTAACAAGAATTTAAGCTTTCTGACAATATCAGATATGTCTATGTCCTGGGAAATGTTCTTGTTACTTACAACCTCATGCTAATTGCATTAGCCTACGTTAGCTCAACTGTCCCGTGGAAGGTACACCGATCCTGAAGAAGAGGAGGGGGGGAGCGATGATATCGCAGATTACCATCCAGGCTGTATCACAACCGGCCGTGATTGGGAGTCCCATAGGGCGGCGCAGAATTGGCCCAGTGTCGTCTGGGTTTGGCCAGGGTAGGCCGTCATTGTAAATAAGAATGTGTTCTTAACTTACTTACCTAGTTAAATATATACATTTTTAAATCAGACCTGCTCCTTAAAGTTTGCACTTGTGTTTAAAAACAATATTTTGCTCAAAACGTATTGTTTTATCATTAAGTATGTGTACATTACTGTAAATATTCTTGTGATATTGTTTAACCATTAAGTGTGTGTACATTACTGTAAATATTCTTGGGATATTGTTTTACCATTAAGTGTGTGTACATTACTGTAATTATTCTTGGGATATTGTTTTACAACAAGAAAAGTAAATATATTGCTGGATTGAAAGTGTTTGGAAATGAAAGGTGTGTCTGAGGTGAGTCTGGCTGAGTTGTGGTGGTGTCAGGAGAATGAGACTGTCTACCATGAAACAATGGAACAATGCACCTCTCAACAGGAGAATGAGACGGTCTACCATGAAACAATGGAACAATGCACCTCTCAACAGGAGAATGAGACGGTCTACCATGAAACAATGCACCTCTCAACAGGAGAATGAGACGGTCTACCATGAAACAATGCACCTCTCAACAGGAGAATGACGGTCTACCATGAAACAATGGAACAATGCATCTCTCAACAGGAGAATGAGACGGTCTACCATGAAACAATGGAACAATGCACCTCTCAACAGGAGAATGAGACGGTCTACCATGAAACAATGGAACAATGCACCTCTCAACAGGAGAATGAGACGGTCTACCATGAAACAATGGAACAATGCACCTCTCAACAGGAGAATGAGACGGTCTACCATGAAACAATGAAACAATGCACCTCTCAACAGGAGAATGAGACGGTCTACCATGAAACAATGGAACAATGCACCTCTCAACAGGAGAATGAGACGGTCTACCATGAAACAATGGAACAATGCATCTCTCAACAGGAGAATGAGACGGTCTACCATGAAACAATGGAACAATGCATCTCTCAACAGGAGAATGAGACGGTCTACCATGAAACAATGGAACAATGCACCTCTCAACAGAAGAATGAGACGGTCTACCATGAAACAATGGAACAATGCATCTCTCAACAGGAGAATGAGATGGTCTACCATGAAACAATGGAACAATGCATCTCTCAACAGGAGAATGAGACGGTCTACCATGAAACAATGGAACAATGCATCTCTCAACAGGAGAATGAGACGGTCTACCATGAAACAATGGAACAATGCACCTCTCAACAGGAGAATGAGACGGTCTACCATGAAACAATGGAACAATGCACCTCTCAACAGGAGAATGAGACGGTCTACCATGAAACAATGGAACAATGCACCTCTCAACAGGAGAATGAGACGGTCTACCATGAAACAATGGAACAATGCACCTCTCAACAGGAGAATGCTCAGGGTTCAGAAACAGGCTTGAAGTGGTATGAAGTGGCTGGTTGAGTGGAGGGGTGTCAGGTGAATGATACTTGTCTGTCTGGTGTAGTCTGAGTGGTTTATGGATTGATTGATTGCGTAAAAAAACAGTTTTTCCAATGGAATAATGCTATGCATTATATGGAACAATACCCATCCCTCTAAAGGTCAGAGACAATGTTATGCTCAGTGGTTAGAAACAGGATCGCAATGGTAACCGATGGTGTCAGAGTGGTGTGTGGATGGATAACACTGAAGCCTGCTGGATCCTACTGTCAGAGTGGTGTGAGTGTATGGAACTAAACACTGTATTAAACTGGATAGATCTCTGTCTGAGTGTATGGAACTCAACACTGTATTAAACTGGATAGATCTCTGTCTGAGTGTATGGAACTAAACACTGGATAGATCTCTGAGTGTATGGAACTCAACACTGTACTAAACTGGATAGATCTCTGTCTGAGTGTATGGAACTAAACACTGTATTAAACTGGATAGATCTCTGTCTGAGTGTATGGAACTAAACACTGTATTAAACTGGATAGATCTCTGTCTGAGTGTATGGAACTCAACACTGTATTAAACTGGATAGATCTCTGAGTGTATGGAACTAAACACTGTATTAAACTGGATAGATCTCTGAGTGTATGGAACTAAACACTGGATAGATCTCTGAGTGTATGGAACTAAACACTGTATTAAACTGGATAGATCTCTGAGTGTATGGAACTAAACACTGTATTAAACTGGATAGATCTCTGTCTGAGTTTATCGAACTAAACACTGTATTAAACTGGATAGATCTCTGAGTGTATGGAACTAAACACTGTATTAAACTGGATAGATCTCTGAGTGTATGGAACTAAACACTGTATTAAACTGGATAGATCTCTGAGGGTATGGAACTAAACACTGTATTAAAATGGATAGATCTCTGTCTGAGTGTATGGAACTAAACACTGTATTAAACTGGATAGATCTCTGTCTGAGTGTATGGAACTGAACACTGTATTAAACTGGATAGATCTCTGTCTGAGTGTATGGAACTCAACACTGTATTAAACTGGATAGATCTCTGTCTGAGTGTATGGAACTCAACACTGTATTAAACTGGATAGATCTCTGTCTGAGTTTATGGAACTAAACACTGTATTAAACTGGATAGATCTCTGTCTGAGTGTACGGAAATAAACACTGGATAGATCTCTGAGTGTATGGAACTAAACACTGTATTAAACTGGATAGATCTCTGTCTGAGTTTATGGAACTAAACACTGTATTAAACTGGATAGATCTCTGAGTGTATGGAACTAAACACTGTATTAAACTGGATAGTTCTCTGTCTAAGTGTATGGAACTAAACACTGTATTAAACTGGATAGATCTCTGAGTGTATGGAACTAAACACTGTATTAAACTGGATAGATCTCTGAGTGTATGGAACTAAACACTGTATTAAACTGGATAGATCTCTGAGTGTATGGAACTAAACACTGTATTAAACTGGATAGATCTCTGAGTGTATGGAACTAAACACTCTATTAAACTGGATAGTTCTCTGTCTAAGTGTATGGAACTAAACACTGTATTAAACTGGATAGATCTCTGAGTGTATGGAACTAAACACTGGATAGATCTCTGAGTGTATGGAACTAAACACTGTATTAAACTGGATAGATCTCTGAGTGTATGGAACTAAACACTGTATTAAACTGGATAGATCTCTGTCTGAGTTTATGGAACTAAACACTGTATTAAACTGGATAGATCTCTGAGTGTATGGAACTAAACACTGTATTAAACTGGATAGATCTCTGAGTGTATGGAACTAAACACTGTATTAAACTGGATAGATCTCTGAGTGTATGGAACTAAACACTCTATTAAACTGGATAGTTCTCTGTCTAAGTGTATGGAACTAAACACTGTATTAAACTGGATAGATCTCTGAGTGTATGGAACTAAACACTGGATAGATCTCTGAGTGTATGGAACTAAACACTGTATTAAACTGGATAGATCTCTGTCTGAGTGTATGGAACTAAACACTGTATTAAACTGGATAGATCTCTGAGTGTATGGAACTAAACACTGTATTAAACTGGATAGATCTCTGTCTGAGTGTATGGAACTAAACACTGTATTAAACTGGAAAGTTCTCTGTCTGAGTGTATGGAACTAAACACTGTATTAAACTGGATAGTTCTCTGTCTGAGTGTATGGAACTAAACACTGTATTAAACTGGATAGATCTCTGAGTGTATGGAACTAAACACTGTATTAAACTGAATAGATCTCTGAGTGTATGGAACTAAACACTGTATTAAACTGGATAGATCTCTGTCTGAGTGTATGGAACTAAACACTGTATTAAACTGGATAGATCTCTGTCTGAGTGTATGGAACTAAACACTGTATTAAACTGGATAGATCTCTGAGTGTATGGAACTAAACACTGTATTAAACTGGATAGATCTCTGTCTGAGTGTATGGAACTAAACACTGTATTAAACTGGATAGATCTCTGTCTGAGTGTATGGAACTCAACACTGTATTAAACTGGATAGATCTCTGAGTGTATGGAACTAAACACTGTATTAAACTGGATAGATCTCTGAGTGTATGGAACTAAACACTGGATAGATCTCTGAGTGTATGGAACTAAACACTGTATTAAACTGGATAGATCTCTGAGTGTATGGAACTAAACACTGTATTAAACTGGATAGATCTCTGTCTGAGTTTATGGAACTAAACACTGTATTAAACTGGATAGATCTCTGAGTGTATGGAACTAAACACTGTATTAAACTGGATAGATCTCTGAGTGTATGGAACTAAACACTGTATTAAACTGGATAGATCTCTGAGGGTATGGAACTAAACACTGTATTAAAATGGATAGATCTCTGTCTGAGTGTATGGAACTAAACACTGTATTAAACTGGATAGATCTCTGTCTGAGTGTATGGAACTGAACACTGTATTAAACTGGATAGATCTCTGTCTGAGTGTATGGAACTCAACACTGTATTAAACTGGATAGATCTCTGTCTGAGTGTATGGAACTCAACACTGTATTAAACTGGATAGATCTCTGTCTGAGTGTATGGAACTAAACACTGTATTAAACTGGATACATCTCTGTCTGAGTGTACGGAAATAAACACTGGATAGATCTCTGAGTGTATGGAACTAAACACTGTATTAAACTGGATAGATCTCTGTCTGAGTTTATGGAACTAAACACTGTATTAAACTGGATAGATCTCTGAGTGTATGGAACTAAACACTGTATTAAACTGGATAGTTCTCTGTCTAAGTGTATGGAACTAAACACTGTATTAAACTGGATAGATCTCTGAGTGTATGGAACTAAACACTGTATTAAACTGGATAGATCTCTGAGTGTATGGAACTAAACACTGTATTAAACTGGATAGATCTCTGAGTGTATGGAACTAAACACTCTATTAAACTGGATAGTTCTCTGTCTAAGTGTATGGAACTAAACACTGTATTAAACTGGATAGATCTCTGAGTGTATGGAACTAAACACTGGATAGATCTCTGAGTGTATGGAACTAAACACTGTATTAAACTGGATAGATCTCTGTCTGAGTGTATGGAACTAAACACTGTATTAAACTGGATAGATCTCTGAGTGTATAGAACTAAACACTGTATAAAACTGGATAGATCTCTGTCTGAGTGTATGGAACTAAACACTGTATTAAACTGGAAAGTTCTCTGTCTGAGTGTATGGAACTAAACACTGTATTAAACTGGATAGTTCTCTGTCTGAGTGTATGGAACTAAACACTGTATTAAACTGGATAGATCTCTGAGTGTATGGAACTAAACACTGTATTAAACTGAATAGATCTCTGAGTGTATGGAACTAAACACTGTATTAAACTGGATAGATCTCTGTCTGAGTGTATGGAACTAAACACTGTATTAAACTGGATAGATCTCTGTCTGAGTGTATGGAACTAAACACTGTATTAAACTGGATAGATCTCTGAGTGTATGGAACTAAACACTGTATTAAACTGGATAGATCTCTGTCTGAGTGTATGGAACTAAACACTGTATTAAACTGGAAAGTTCTCTGTCTGAGTGTATGGAACTAAACACTGTATTAAACTGGATAGTTCTCTGTCTGAGTGTATGGAACTTAACACTGTATTAAACTGGATAGATCTCTGAGTGTATGGAACTAAACACTGTTATAACTGAATAGATTTCTGAGTGTATGGAACTAAACACTGTATTAAACTGGATAGATCTCTGTCTGAGTGTATGGAACAAAACACTGTATTAAACTGGATAGTTCTCTGTCTAAGTGTATGGAACTAAACACTGTATTAAACTGGATAGATTTATGAGTGTATGGAACTAAACACTGGATAGATCTCTGAGTGTATGGAACTAAACACTGTATTAAACTGGATAGATCTCTGTCTGAGTGTATGGAACTAAACACTGTATTAAACTGGATATATCTCTGAGTGTTTGGAACTAAACACTGTATTAAATTGGATAGTTCTCTGTCTGAGTGTATGGAACTAAACACTGTATTAAACTGGATAGTTCTCTGTCTGAGTGTATGGAACTAAACACTGTATTAAACTGGATAGATCTATGAGTGTATGGAACTAAACACTGTATTAAACTGAATAGATCTCTGAGTGTATGGAACTAAACACTGTATTAAACTGGATAGATCTCTGTCTGAGTGTATGGAACTAAACACTGTATTAAACTGGATAGATCTCTGTCTGAGTGTATGGAACTAAACACTGTATTAAACTGGATAGATCTCTGAGTGTATGGAACTAAACACTGTATTAAACTGGATAGATCTCTGTCTGAGTGTATGGAACTAAACACTGTATTAAACTGGAAAGTTCTCTGTCTGAGTGTATGGAACTAAACACTGTATTAAACTGGATAGTTCTCTGTCTGAGTGTATGGAACTAAACACTGTATTAAACTGGATAGATCTCTGAGTGTATGGAACTAAACACTGTATTAAACTGAATAGATTTCTGAGTGTATGGAACTAAACACTGTATTAAACTGGATAGATCTCTGTCTGAGTGTATGGAACAAAACACTGTATTAAACTGGATAGTTCTCTGTCTAAGTGTATGGAACTAAACACTGTATTAAACTGGATAGATTTATGAGTGTATGGAACTAAACACTGGATAGATCTCTGAGTGTATGGAACTAAACACTGTATTAAACTGGATAGATCTCTGTCTGAGTGTATGGAACTAAACACTGTATTAAACTGGATATATCTCTGAGTGTTTGGAACTAAACACTGTATTAAATTGGATAGTTCTCTGTCTGAGTGTATGGAACTAAACACTGTATTAAACTGGATAGTTCTCTGTCTGAGTGTATGGAACTAAACACTGTATTAAACTGGATAGATCTATGAGTGTATGGAACTAAACACTGTATTAAACTGAATAGATCTCTGAGTGTATGGAACTAAACACTGTATTAAACTGGATAGATCTCTGTCTGAGTGTATGGAACTAAACACTGTATTAAACTGAATAGATCTCTGAGTGTATGGAACTAAACACTGTATTAAACTGGATAGTTTTCTGTCTGAGTGTATGGAACTAAACACTGTATTAAACTGGATAGATATCTGAGTGTATGGAACTAAACACTGTATTAAACTGAATAGATCTCTGAGTGTATGGAACTAAACACTGTATTAAACTGGATAGATCTCTGTCTGAGTGTATGGAACTAAACACTGTATTAAACTGAATAGATCTCTGAGTGTATGGAACTAAACACTGTATTAAACTGGATAGATCTCTGAGTGTATGGAACTAAACACTCTATTAAACTGGATAGATCTCTGAGTGTATGGAACAAAACACTGTATTAAACTGGATAGTTCTCTGTCTAAGTGTATGGAACTAAACACTGTATTAAACTAGATAGATTCATGAGTGTATGGAACTAAACACTGGATAGATCTCTGAGTGTATGGAACTAAACACTGTATTAAACTGGATAGATCTCTGTCTGAGTGTATGGAACTAAACACTGTATTAAACTGGATAGATCTCTGAGTGTTTGGAACTAAACACTGTATTAAATTGGATAGATCTCTGTCTGAGTGTATGGAACTAAACACTGTATTAAACTGGATAGTTCTCTGTCTGAGTGTATGGAACTAAACACTGTATTAAACTGGACAGATCTATGAGTGTATGGAACTAAACACTGTATTAAACTGAATAGATCTCTGAGTGTATGGAACTAAACACTGTATTAAACTGGATAGATCTCTGTCTGAGTGTATGGAACTAAACACTGTATTAAACTGAATAGATCTCTGAGTGTATGGAACTAAACACTGTATTAAACTGGATAGATCTCTGTCTGAGTGTATGGAACTCAACACTGTATTAAACTGGATAGATCTCTGTCTGAGTGTATGGAACTCAACACTGTATTAAACTGGATAGATCTCTGTCTGAGTGTATGGAACTAAACACTGTATTAAACTGGATAGATCTCTGTCTGAGTGTATGGAACTAAACACTGGATAGATCTCTGAGTGTATGGAACTCAACACTGTACTAAACTGGATAGATCTCTGTGTGAGTGTATGGAATTAAACACTGTATTAAACTGGATAGATCTCTGAGTGTTTGGAACTAAACACTGTATTAAATTGGATAGATCTCTGTCTGAGTGTATGGAATTAAACACTGTATTAAACTGGATAGATCTCTGAGTGTTTGGAACTAAACACTGTATTAAATTGGATAGATCTCTGTCTGAGTGTATGGAACTAAACACTGTATTAAACTGGATAGTTCTCTGTCTGAGTGTATGGAACTAAACACTGTATTAAACTGGATAGATCTATGAGTGTATGGAACTAAACACTGTATTAAACTGAATAGATTTCTGAGTGTATGGAACTAAACACTGTATTAAACTGGATAGATCTCTGTCTGAGTGTATGGAACTAAACACTGTATTAAACTGAATAGATCTCTGAGTGTATGGAACTAAACACTGTATTAAACTGGATAGATCTCTGTCTGAGTGTATGGAACTCAACACTGTATTAAACTGGATAGATCTCTGTCTGAGTGTATGGAACCCAACACTGTATTAAACTGGATAGATCTCTGTCTGAGTGTATGGAACTAAACACTGTATTAAACTGGATAGATCTCTGTCTGAGTGTATGGAACTAAACACTGGATAGATCTCTGAGTGTATGGAACTCAACACTGTACTAAACTGGATAGATCTCTGTCTGAGTGTATGGAACTAAACACTGTATTAAACTGGATAGATCTCTGTCTGAGTGTATGGAACTAAACACTGGATAGATCTCTGAGTGTATGGAACTCAACACTGTACTAAACTGGATAGATCTCTGTGTGAGTGTATGGAATTAAACACTGTATTAAACTGGATAGATCTCTGAGTGTTTGGAACTAAACACTGTATTAAATTGGATAGATCTCTGTCTGAGTGTATGGAATTAAACACTGTATTAAACTGGATAGATCTCTGAGTGTTTGGAACTAAACACTGTATTAAATTGGATAGATCTCTGTCTGAGTGTATGGAACTAAACACTGTATTAAACTGGATAGTTCTCTGTCTGAGTGTATGGAACTAAACACTGTATTAAACTGGATAGATCTATGAGTGTATGGAACTAAACACTGTATTAAACTGAATAGATTTCTGAGTGTATGGAACTAAACACTGTATTAAACTGGATAGATCTCTGTCTGAGTGTATGGAACTAAACACTGTATTAAACTGAATAGATCTCTGAGTGTATGGAACTAAACACTGTATTAAACTGGATAGATCTCTGTCTGAGTGTATGGAACTCAACACTGTATTAAACTGGATAGATCTCTGTCTGAGTGTATGGAACCCAACACTGTATTAAACTGGATAGATCTCTGTCTGAGTGTATGGAACTAAACACTGTATTAAACTGGATAGATCTCTGTCTGAGTGTATGGAACTAAACACTGGATAGATCTCTGAGTGTATGGAACTCAACACTGTACTAAACTGGATAGATCTCTGTCTGAGTGTATGGAACTAAACACTGTATTAAACTGGATAGATCTCTGTCTGAGTGTATGGAACTAAACACTGGATAGATCTCTGAGTGTATGGAACTCAACACTGTACTAAACTGGATAGATCTCTGTCTGAGTGTATGGAACTAAACACTGTATTAAACTGGATAGATCTCTGTCTGAGTGTATGGAACTAAACACTGGATAGATCTCTGAGTGTATGGAACTCAACACTGTACTAAACTGGATAGATCTCTGTCTGAGTGTATGGAACTAAACACTGTATTAAACTGGATAGTTCTCTGTCTAAGTGTATGGAACTAAACACTGTATTAAACTGGATAGATCTCTGAGTGTATGGAACTAAACACTGGATAGATCTCTGAGTGTATGGAACTAAACACTGTATTAAACTGGATAGATCTCTGTCTGAGTGTATGGAACTAAACACTGTATTAAACTGGATAGATCTCTGAGTGTATGGAACTAAACACTGTATTAAACTGGATAGATCTCTGTCTGAGTGTATGGAACTAAACACTGTATTAAACTGGAAAGTTCTCTGTCTGAGTGTATGGAACTAAACACTGTATTAAACTGGATAGTTCTCTGTCTGAGTGTATGGAACTAAACACTGTATTAAACTGGATAGATCTCTGAGTGTATGGAACTAAACACTGTATTAAACTGAATAGATCTCTGAGTGTATGGAACTAAACACTGTATTAAACTGGATAGATCTCTGTCTGAGTGTATGGAACTAAACACTGTATTAAACTGAATAGATCTCTGAGTGTATGGAACTAAACACTGTATTAAACTGGATAGATCTCTGAGTGTATGGAACAAAACACTGTATTAAACTGGATAGTTCTCTGTCTAAGTGTATGGAACTAAACACTGTATTAAACTGGATAGATTTATGAGTGTATGGAACTAAACACTGGATAGATCTCTGAGTGTATGGAACTAAACACTGTATTAAACTGGATAGATCTCTGTCTGAGTGTATGGAACTAAACACTGTATTAAACTGGATAGATCTCTGAGTGTTTGGAACTAAACACTGTATTAAATTGGATAGATCTCTGTCTGAGTGTATGGAACTAAACACTGTATTAAACTGGATAGTTCTCTGTCTGAGTGTATGGAACTAAACACTGTATTAAACTGGATAGATCTATGAGTGTATGGAACTAAACACTGTATTAAACTGAATAGATCTCTGAGTGTATGGAACTAAACACTGTATTAAACTGGATAGATCTCTGTCTGAGTGTATGGAACTAAACACTGTATTAAACTGAATAGATCTCTGAGTGTATGGAACTAAACACTGTATTAAACTGGATAGTTCTCTGTCTGAGTGTATGGAACTAAACACTGTATTAAACTGGATAGATCTCTGAGTGTATGGAACTAAACACTGTATTAAACTGAATAGATCTCTGAGTGTATGGAACTAAACACTGTATTAAACTGGATAGATCTCTGAGTGTATGGAACTAAACACTGTATTAAACTGGATAGATCTCTGAGTGTATGGAACTAAACACTGTATTAAACTGGATAGATCTCTGAGTGTATGGAACTAAACACTCTATTAAACTGGATAGATCTCTGAGTGTATGGAACAAAACACTGTATTAAACTGGATAGTTCTCTGTCTAAGTGTATGGAACTAAACACTGTATTAAACTGGATAGATTTATGAGTGTATGGAACTAAACACTGGATAGATCTCTGAGTGTATGGAACTAAACACTGTAGTAAACTGGATAGATCTCTGTCTGAGTGTATGGAACTAAACACTGTATTAAACTGGATAGATCTCTGAGTGTTTGGAACTAAACACTGTATTAAATTGGATAGATCTCTGTCTGAGTGTATGGAACTAAACACTGTATTAAACTGGATAGTTCTCTGTCTGAGTGTATGGAACTAAACACTGTATTAAACTGGACAGATCTATGAGTGTATGGAACTAAACACTGTATTAAACTGAATAGATCTCTGAGTGTATGGAACTAAACACTGTATTAAACTGGATAGATCTCTGTCTGAGTGTATGGAACTAAACACTGTATTAAACTGAATAGATCTCTGAGTGTATGGAACTAAACACTGTATTAAACTGGATAGATCTCTGTCTGAGTGTATGGAACTCAACACTGTATTAAACTGGATAGATCTCTGTCTGAGTGTATGGAACTCAACACTGTATTAAACTGGATAGATCTCTGTCTGAGTGTATGGAACTAAACACTGTATTAAACTGGATAGATCTCTGTCTGAGTGTATGGAACTAAACACTGGATAGATCTCTGAGTGTATGGAACTCAACACTGTACTAAACTGGATAGATCTCTGTGTGAGTGTATGGAATTAAACACTGTATTAAACTGGATAGATCTCTGAGTGTTTGGAACTAAACACTGTATTAAATTGGATAGATCTCTGTCTGAGTGTATGGAATTAAACACTGTATTAAACTGGATAGATCTCTGAGTGTTTGGAACTAAACACTGTATTAAATTGGATAGATCTCTGTCTGAGTGTATGGAACTAAACACTGTATTAAACTGGATAGTTCTCTGTCTGAGTGTATGGAACTAAACACTGTATTAAACTGGATAGATCTATGAGTGTATGGAACTAAACACATTTACATTTACATTTAAGTCATTTAGCAGACGCTCTTATCCAGAGCGACTTACAAATTGGACACTGTATTAAACTGAATAGATTTCTGAGTGTATGGAACTAAACACTGTATTAAACTGGATAGATCTCTGTCTGAGTGTATGGAACTAAACACTGTATTAAACTGAATAGATCTCTGAGTGTATGGAACTAAACACTGTATTAAACTGGATAGATCTCTGTCTGAGTGTATGGAACTCAACACTGTATTAAACTGGATAGATCTCTGTCTGAGTGTATGGAACTCAACACTGTATTAAACTGGATAGATCTCTGTCTGAGTGTATGGAACTAAACACTGTATTAAACTGGATAGATCTCTGTCTGAGTGTATGGAACTAAACACTGGATAGATCTCTGAGTGTATGGAACTCAACACTGTACTAAACTGGATAGATCTCTGTCTGAGTGTATGGAACTAAACACTGTATTAAACTGGATAGATCTCTGTCTGAGTGTATGGAACTAAACACTGGATAGATCTCTGAGTGTATGGAACTCAACACTGTACTAAACTGGATAGATCTCTGTCTGAGTGTATGGAACTAAACACTGTATTAAACTGGATAGATCTCTGTCTGATTGTATGGAACTAAACACTGGATAGATCTCTGAGTGTATGAACCTCAACACTGTACTAAACTGGATAGATCTCTGTCTGAGTGTATGGAACTAAACACTGTATTAAACTGGATAGTTCTCTGTCTAAGTGTATGGAACTAAACACTGTATTAAACTGGATAGATCTCTGAGTGTATGGAACTAAACACTGGATAGATCTCTGAGTGTATGGAACTAAACACTGTATTAAACTGGATAGATCTCTGTCTGAGTGTATGGAACTAAACACTGTATTAAACTGGATAGATCTCTGAGTGTATGGAACTAAACACTGTATTAAACTGGATAGATCTCTGTCTGAGTGTATGGAACTAAACACTGTATTAAACTGGAAAGTTCTCTGTCTGAGTGTATGGAACTAAACACTGTATTAAACTGGATAGTTCTCTGTCTGAGTGTATGGAACTAAACACTGTATTAAACTGGATAGATCTCTGAGTGTATGGAACTAAACACTGTATTAAACTGAATAGATCTCTGAGTGTATGGAACTAAACACTGTATTAAACTGGATAGATCTCTGTCTGAGTGTATGGAACTAAACACTGTATTAAACTGAATAGATCTCTGAGTGTATGGAACTAAACACTGTATTAAACTGGATAGATCTCTGAGTGTATGGAACTAAACACTCTATTAAACTGGATAGATCTCTGAGTGTATGGAACAAAACACTGTATTAAACTGGATAGTTCTCTGTCTAAGTGTATGGAACTAAACACTGTATTAAACTGGATAGATTTATGAGTGTATGGAACTAAACACTGGATAGATCTCTGAGTGTATGGAACTAAACACTGTATTAAACTGGATAGATCTCTGTCTGAGTGTATGGAACTAAACACTGTATTAAACTGGATAGATCTCTGTCTGAGTGTATGGAACTAAACACTGTATTAAACTGGATAGATCTCTGTCTGAGTGTATGGAACTAAACACTGTATTAAACTTAATAGATCTCTGAGTGTATGGAACTAAACACTGTATTAAACTGGATAGATCTCTGTCTGAGTGTATGGAACTCAACACTGTATTAAACTGGATAGATCTCTGTCTGAGTGTATGGAACTCAACACTGTATTAAACTGGATAGATCTCTGTCTGAGTGTATGGAACTAAACACTGGATAGATCTCTGAGTGTATGGAACTCAACACTGTACTAAACTGGATAGATCTCTGTCTGAGTGTATGGAACTAAACACTGTATTAAACTGGATAGATCTCTGTCTGAGTGTATGGAACTAAACACTGGATAGATCTCTGAGTGTATGGAACTCAACACTGTACTAAACTGGATAGATCTCTGTCTGAGTGTATGGAACTAAACACTGTATTAAACTGGATAGATCTCTGTCTGAGTGTATGGAACTAAACACTGGATAGATCTCTGAGTGTATGGAACTCAACACTGTACTAAACTGGATAGATCTCTGTCTGAGTGTATGGAACTAAACACTGTATTAAACTGGATAGTTCTCTGTCTAAGTGTATGGAACTAAACACTGTATTAAACTGGATAGATCTCTGAGTGTATGGAACTAAACACTGGATAGATCTCTGAGTGTATGGAACTAAACACTGTATTAAACTGGATAGATCTCTGTCTGAGTGTATGGAACTAAACACTGTATTAAACTGGATAGATCTCTGAGTGTATGGAACTAAACACTGTATTAAACTGGATAGATCTCTGTCTGAGTGTATGGAACTAAACACTGTATTAAACTGGAAAGTTCTCTGTCTGAGTGTATGGAACTAAACACTGTATTAAACTGGATAGTTCTCTGTCTGAGTGTATGGAACTAAACACTGTATTAAACTGGATAGATCTCTGAGTGTATGGAACTAAACACTGTATTAAACTGAATAGATCTCTGAGTGTATGGAACTAAACACTGTATTAAACTGGATAGATCTCTGTCTGAGTGTATGGAACTAAACACTGTATTAAACTGAATAGATCTCTGAGTGTATGGAACTAAACACTGTATTAAACTGGATAGATCTCTGTCTGAGTGTATGGAACTCAACACTGTATTAAACTGGATAGATCTCTGTCTGAGTGTATGGAACCCAACACTGTATTAAACTGGATAGATCTCTGTCTGAGTGTATGGAACTAAACACTGTATTAAACTGGATAGATCTCTGTCTGAGTGTATGGAACTAAACACTGGATAGATCTCTGAGTGTATGGAACTCAACACTGTACTAAACTGGATAGATCTCTGTCTGAGTGTATGGAACTAAACACTGTATTAAACTGGATAGATCTCTGTCTGAGTGTATGGAACTAAACACTGGATAGATCTCTGAGTGTATGGAACTCAACACTGTACTAAACTGGATAGATCTCTGTCTGAGTGTATGGAACTAAACACTGTATTAAACTGGATAGATCTCTGTCTGAGTGTATGGAACTAAACACTGGATAGATCTCTGAGTGTATGGAACTCAACACTGTACTAAACTGGATAGATCTCTGTCTGAGTGTATGGAACTAAACACTGTATTAAACTGGATAGTTCTCTGTCTAAGTGTATGGAACTAAACACTGTATTAAACTGGATAGATCTCTGAGTGTATGGAACTAAACACTGGATAGATCTCTGAGTGTATGGAACTAAACACTGTATTAAACTGGATAGATCTCTGTCTGAGTGTATGGAACTAAACACTGTATTAAACTGGATAGATCTCTGAGTGTATGGAACTAAACACTGTATTAAACTGGATAGATCTCTGTCTGAGTGTATGGAACTAAACACTGTATTAAACTGGAAAGTTCTCTGTCTGAGTGTATGGAACTAAACACTGTATTAAACTGGATAGTTCTCTGTCTGAGTGTATGGAACTAAACACTGTATTAAACTGGATAGATCTCTGAGTGTATGGAACTAAACACTGTATTAAACTGAATAGATCTCTGAGTGTATGGAACTAAACACTGTATTAAACTGGATAGATCTCTGTCTGAGTGTATGGAACTAAACACTGTATTAAACTGAATAGATCTCTGAGTGTATGGAACTAAACACTGTATTAAACTGGATAGATCTCTGAGTGTATGGAACTAAACACTCTATTAAACTGGATAGATCTCTGAGTGTATGGAACAAAACACTGTATTAAACTGGATAGTTCTCTGTCTAAGTGTATGGAACTAAACACTGTATTAAACTGGATAGATTTATGAGTGTATGGAACTAAACACTGGATAGATCTCTGAGTGTATGGAACTAAACACTGTATTAAACTGGATAGATCTCTGTCTGAGTGTATGGAACTAAACACTGTATTAAACTGGATAGATCTCTGAGTGTTTGGAACTAAACACTGTATTAAATTGGATAGATCTCTGTCTGAGTGTATGGAACTAAACACTGTATTAAACTGGATAGTTCTCTGTCTGAGTGTATGGAACTAAACACTGTATTAAACTGGATAGATCTATGAGTGTATGGAACTAAACACTGTATTAAACTGAATAGATCTCTGAGTGTATGGAACTAAACACTGTATTAAACTGGATAGATCTCTGTCTGAGTGTATGGAACTAAACACTGTATTAAACTGAATAGATCTCTGAGTGTATGGAACTAAACACTGTATTAAACTGGATAGTTCTCTGTCTGAGTGTATGGAACTAAACACTGTATTAAACTGGATAGATCTCTGAGTGTATGGAACTAAACACTGTATTAAACTGAATAGATCTCTGAGTGTATGGAACTAAACACTGTATTAAACTGGATAGATCTCTGTCTGAGTGTATGGAACTAAACACTGTATTAAACTGAATAGATCTCTGAGTGTATGGAACTAAACACTGTATTAAACTGGATAGATCTCTGAGTGTATGGAACTAAACACTCTATTAAACTGGATAGATCTCTGAGTGTATGGAACAAAACACTGTATTAAACTGGATAGTTCTCTGTCTAAGTGTATGGAACTAAACACTGTATTAAACTGGATAGATTTATGAGTGTATGGAACTAAACACTGGATATTTCTCTGAGTGTATGGAACTAAACACTGTATTAAACTGGATAGATCTCTGTCTGAGTGTATGGAACTAAACACTGTATTAAACTGGATAGATCTCTGAGTGTTTGGAACTAAACACTGTATTAAATTGGATAGATCTCTGTCTGAGTGTATGGAACTAAACACTGTATTAAACTGGATAGTTCTCTGTCTGAGTGTATGGAACTAAACACTGTATTAAACTGGACAGATCTATGAGTGTATGGAACTAAACACTGTATTAAACTGAATAGATCTCTGAGTGTATGGAACTAAACACTGTATTAAACTGGATAGATCTCTGTCTGAGTGTATGGAACTAAACACTGTATTAAACTGAATAGATCTCTGAGTGTATGGAACTAAACACTGTATTAAACTGGATAGATCTCTGTCTGAGTGTATGGAACTCAACACTGTATTAAACTGGATAGATCTCTGTCTGAGTGTATGGAACTCAACACTGTATTAAACTGGATAGATCTCTGTCTGAGTGTATGGAACTAAACACTGTATTAAACTGGATAGATCTCTGTCTGAGTGTATGGAACTAAACACTGGATAGATCTCTGAGTGTATGGAACTCAACACTGTACTAAACTGGATAGATCTCTGTGTGAGTGTATGGAATTAAACACTGTATTAAACTGGATAGATCTCTGAGTGTTTGGAACTAAACACTGTATTAAATTGGATAGATCTCTGTCTGAGTGTATGGAATTAAACACTGTATTAAACTGGATAGATCTCTGATTGTTTGGAACTAAACACTGTATTAAATTGGATAGATCTCTGTCTGAGTGTATGGAACTAAACACTGTATTAAACTGGATAGTTCTCTGTCTGAGTGTATGGAACTAAACACTGTATTAAACTGGATAGATCTATGAGTGTATGGAACTAAACACTGTATTAAACTGAATAGATTTCTGAGTGTATGGAACTAAACACTGTATTAAACTGGATAGATCTCTGTCTGAGTGTATGGAACTAAACACTGTATTAAACTGAAAAGATCTCTGAGTGTATGGAACTAAACACTGTATTAAACTGGATAGATCTCTGTCTGAGTGTATGGAACTCAACACTGTATTAAACTGGATAGATCTCTGTCTGAGTGTATGGAACTCAACACTGTATTAAACTGGATAGATCTCTGTCTGAGTGTATGGAACTAAACACTGTATTAAACTGGATAGATCTCTGTCTGAGTGTATGGAACTAAACACTGGATAGATCTCTGAGTGTATGGAACTCAACACTGTACTAAACTGGATAGATCTCTGTCTGAGTGTATGGAACTAAACACTGTATTAAACTGGATAGATCTCTGTCTGAGTGTATGGAACTAAACACTGGATAGATCTCTGAGTGTATGGAACTCAACACTGTACTAAACTGGATAGATCTCTGTCTGAGTGTATGGAACTAAACACTGTATTAAACTGGATAGATCTCTGTCTGAGTGTATGGAACTAAACACTGTATTAAACTGGATAGTTCTCTGTCTGAGTGTATGGAACTAAACACTGTATTAAACTGGATAGATCTCTGAGTGTATGGAACTAAACACTGTATTAAACTGAATAGATCTCTGAGTGTATGGAACTAAACACTGTATTAAACTGGATAGATCTCTGTCTGAGTGTATGGAACTAAACACTGTATTAAACTGAATAGATCTCTGAGTGTATGGAACTAAACACTGTATTAAACTGGATAGATCTCTGAGTGTATGGAACTAAACACTCTATTAAACTGGATAGATCTCTGAGTGTATGGAACTAAACACTGTATTAAACTGGATAGATTTATGAGTGTATGGAACTAAACACTGGATAGATCTCTGAGTGTATGGAACTAAACACTGTATTAAACTGGATAGATCTCTGTCTGAGTGTATGGAACTAAACACTGTATTAAACTGGATAGATCTCTGAGTGTTTGGAACTAAACACTGTATTAAATTGGATAGATCTCTGTCTGAGTGTATGGAACTAAACACTGTATTAAACTGGATAGTTCTCTGTCTGAGTGTATGGAACTAAACACTGTATTAAACTGGACAGATCTATGAGTGTATGGAACTAAACACTGTATTAAACTGAATAGATCTCTGAGTGTATGGAACTAAACACTGTATTAAACTGGATAGATCTCTGTCTGAGTGTATGGAACTAAACACTGTATTAAACTGAATAGATCTCTGAGTGTATGGAACTAAACACTGTATTAAACTGGATAGATCTCTGTCTGAGTGTATGGAACTCAACACTGTATTAAACTGGATAGATCTCTGTCTGAGTGTATGGAACTCAACACTGTATTAAACTGGATAGATCTCTGTCTGAGTGTATGGAACTAAACACTGTATTAAACTGGATAGATCTCTGTCTGAGTGTATGGAACTAAACACTGGATAGATCTCTGAGTGTATGGAACTCAACACTGTACTAAACTGGATAGATCTCTGTGTGAGTGTATGGAATTAAACACTGTATTAAACTGGATAGATCTCTGAGTGTTTGGAACTAAACACTGTATTAAATTGGATAGATCTCTGTCTGAGTGTATGGAATTAAACACTGTATTAAACTGGATAGATCTCTGATTGTTTGGAACTAAACACTGTATTAAATTGGATAGATCTCTGTCTGAGTGTATGGAACTAAACACTGTATTAAACTGGATAGTTCTCTGTCTGAGTGTATGGAACTAAACACTGTATTAAACTGGATAGATCTATGAGTGTATGGAACTAAACACTGTATTAAACTGAATAGATTTCTGAGTGTATGGAACTAAACACTGTATTAAACTGGATAGATCTCTGTCTGAGTGTATGGAACTAAACACTGTATTAAACTGAAAAGATCTCTGAGTGTATGGAACTAAACACTGTATTAAACTGGATAGATCTCTGTCTGAGTGTATGGAACTCAACACTGTATTAAACTGGATAGATCTCTGTCTGAGTGTATGGAACTCAACACTGTATTAAACTGGATAGATCTCTGTCTGAGTGTATGGAACTAAACACTGTATTAAACTGGATAGATCTCTGTCTGAGTGTATGGAACTAAACACTGGATAGATCTCTGAGTGTATGGAACTCAACACTGTACTAAACTGGATAGATCTCTGTCTGAGTGTATGGAACTAAACACTGTATTAAACTGGATAGATCTCTGTCTGAGTGTATGGAACTAAACACTGGATAGATCTCTGAGTGTATGGAACTCAACACTGTACTAAACTGGATAGATCTCTGTCTGAGTGTATGGAACTAAACACTGTATTAAACTGGATAGATCTCTGTCTGAGTGTATGGAACTAAACACTGGATAGATCTCTGAGTGTATGGAACTCAACACTGTACTAAACTGGATAGATCTCTGTCTGAGTGTATGGAACTAAACACTGTATTAAACTGGATAGTTCTCTGTCTAAGTGTATGGAACTAAACACTGTATTAAACTGGATAGATCTCTGAGTGTATGGAACTAAACACTGGATAGATCTCTGAGTGTATGGAACTAAACACTGTATTAAACTGGATAGATCTCTGTCTGAGTGTATGGAACTAAACACTGTATTAAACTGGATAGATCTCTGAGTGTATGGAACTAAACACTGTATTAAACTGGATAGATCTCTGTCTGAGTGTATGGAACTAAACACTGTATTAAACTGGAAAGTTCTCTGTCTGAGTGTATGGAACTAAACACTGTATTAAACTGGATAGTTCTCTGTCTGAGTGTATGGAACTAAACACTGTATTAAACTGGATAGATCTCTGAGTGTATGGAACTAAACACTGTATTAAACTGAATAGATCTCTGAGTGTATGGAACTAAACACTGTATTAAACTGGATAGATCTCTGTCTGAGTGTATGGAACTAAACACTGTATTAAACTGAATAGATCTCTGAGTGTATGGAACTAAACACTGTATTAAACTGGATAGATCTCTGAGTGTATGGAACTAAACACTCTATTAAACTGGATAGATCTCTGAGTGTATGGAACAAAACACTGTATTAAACTGGATAGTTCTCTGTCTAAGTGTATGGAACTAAACACTGTATTAAACTGGATAGATTTATGAGTGTATGGAACTAAACACTGGATAGATCTCTGAGTGTATGGAACTAAACACTGTATTAAACTGGATAGATCTCTGTCTGAGTGTATGGAACTAAACACTGTATTAAACTGGATAGATCTCTGTCTGAGTGTATGGAACTAAACACTGTATTAAACTGGATAGATCTCTGTCTGAGTGTATGGAACTAAACACTGTATTAAACTGAATAGATCTCTGAGTGTATGGAACTAAACACTGTATTAAACTGGATAGATCTCTGTCTGAGTGTATGGAACTCAACACTGTATTAAACTGGATAGATCTCTGTCTGAGTGTATGGAACTCAACACTGTATTAAACTGGATAGATCTCTGTCTGAGTGTATGGAACTAAACACTGTATTAAACTGGATAGATCTCTGTCTGAGTGTATGGAACTAAACACTGGATAGATCTCTGAGTGTATGGAACTCAACACTGTACTAAACTGGATAGATCTCTGTCTGAGTGTATGGAACTAAACACTGTATTAAACTGGATAGATCTCTGTCTGAGTGTATGGAACTAAACATTGGATAGATCTCTGAGTGTATGGAACTCAACACTGTACTAAACTGGATAGATCTCTGTCTGAGTGTATGGAACTAAACACTGTATTAAACTGGATAGATCTCTGAGTGTATGGAACTAAACACTGTATTAAACTGGATAGATCTCTGTCTGAGTGTATGGAACTAAACACTGTATTAAACTGGATAGATCTCTGAGTGTTTGGAACTAAACACTGTATTAAATTGGATAGATCTCTGTCTGAGTGTATGGAACTAAACACTGTATTAAACTGGATAGTTCTCTGTCTGAGTGTATGGAACTAAACACTGTATTAAACTGGATAGATCTATGAGTGT
>NC_074705.1:1915428-1930428 GCF_029448725.1 Salvelinus fontinalis
GGGTTTGAGTAAGGAAACAGGAGTCTGATAAGAGGGTGTTTTTCTGAGTGGCTAGCCAAGCCTTCTGGGCTGAGACGATTTGGGCACCTATTATGATTGACAAGTGATGTGAATGGCTTTCTCCCCTCTAGGGAGTAACTCCATCTCTCTCCTGTCTCCCAGGCACTCTCTCTCTCATTCTATTTCTCCCTCTCGTTCTTTCTCTCCAGAAGATAAAGAGAGAGACCAGGTGTCTTTTGAGAGAGAGGTCACACTCCCCTCCTTCCTCTCTGCTCCCATGAAGCATTCATCCTTTCCACTCCAGTGTGACTAGTGATAAGAGGATAGAATATGATGGAAATGTTTTGTGCTGTTCTAATAGACAATTTCTGTGTTCATGCAAGTGACTGATTGAAGGAATCCTCACTTATCAGGTTCTGCAGTTTGGCGGGACGCACAGACCTTGTTTTGAGAAGGAAAGACATCTCCGTTTAGAATCTCGTTACAGAGTTACAGGTCAGGGAGTTAGAGGGCTAATCCCCAGGGAGAAATCCCCTCCATCCAACAGACCCAATCTGGTGACGTGTGTTATTGAAGCAGGACAAAAACAGAGACAAGAAAGCAACAGCAACACACACATCACTGGAGGTGGAAAACGTCAGTTCATTTGGAGTAACTGTCATCCATTACCAACATGTTTTATTCCTTTTACTGGCAGGCATGTGAAGAAAACAATTAGCATATTTACCAAAGGGCCCCAGGGGACCGGTAATTCTCCCTTTGGACACATGACTCACATCATGATGGGTGGATAGAGAGAGAGGTGTCTTTGTAGAGCAGATGTCTCTATCTCATACCGCCTGGTGGTTCTGGCTGCTATCTCCTGGTGGTTCTGGCTCCTATCTCCTGGTGGTTCTGGCTCATATCTCCTGGTGGTTCTGGCTGCTATCTCCTGGTGGTTCTCTCTGCTATCTCCTGGTGGTTCTGGCTCCTATCTCCTGGTGGTTCTGTCTGCTATCTCCTGTATGGTGTTTCTGGCTGCTATCTCCTGGTGGTTCTGTCTGCTATCTCCTGTATGGTGGTTCTGGCTGCTATCTCCTGGTGGTTCTGTCTGCTATCTCCTGTATGGTGGTTCTGGCTGCTATCTCCTGGTGGTTCTGTCTGCTATCTCCTGATGGTTCTGGCTGCCATCTCATGCATGGTGGTGAGAAACACACTAGAGTGGAAAGGATGAATGCTTCATGGGAGCAGAGAGAAAGGAGGAAGGAAGGGGGAGGGGAGTAGAGGGGAAGGAGGGAGGGGGAGGGGAGTAGAGGGGAAGGAGGGAGGGGGAGGGGAGTAGAGGGGAAGGAGGGAGGGGGAGGGGAGTAGAGGGGAAGGAGGGAGGGGGAGGGGCGTAGAGAGGAAGGAGGGAGGGGGGTAGAGAGAAAGGGTGAGGGAAGCAGGAAGTGGTGGATGGGAGGGAAGAGAGAGGGGTGGCAAGTTCAATGAACTCTACTGTTGACAGTGAGGTAATACTGTACTGTATTAATCCTATGTCTCTACTGTTGACAGTGAGGTAATACTGTACTGTATTAATCCCATGTCTCTACTGTTGACAGTAAGGGAATATTGTACTGTATTAATCCTCTGTCTCTACTGTTGACAGTGAGGTAATACTGTACTGTATTAATCCTATGTCTCTACTGTTGACAGTGAGGTAACATTGTACTGTATTAATCCTCTGTCTCTACTGTTGACAGTGAGGTAATACTGTACTGTATTAATCCTCTGTCTCTACTGTTGACAGTGAGGTAATACTGTACTGTATTAATCCCATGTCTCTACTGTTGACAGTGAGGTAATATTGTACTGTATTAATCCCATGTCTCTACTGTTGACAGTCTACTGTTGACAGTGAAGTAATACTGTACTGTATTAATCCTATGTCTCTACTGTTGACAGTGAGGTAATACTGTACTGTAGCTGATGGATGTATTGTAATGCTGTTTTAGAGATATATACCATTGATAATGCTGATAGAAATGATATATACCGTTGATAATGCTGATAGAAATGATATATACCGTTGATAATGCTGATAGAAATGTTAATATGACAAACTCACTTCTTGGGACACAATCTGTCAGTTTACTAAGTGACTGTTTCTCACACCGGAGACCCGAGTTCGTAACCGGGTCCTGACACAATCACCTCACACCGGAGACCCGAGTTCGTAACCGGGTCCTGACTCAATCACCTCACACCGGAGACCCGAGTTCGTAACCGGGCCCTGACTCAATCACCTCACACCGGAGACCCGAGTTCGTAACCGGGTCCTGACACAATCACCTCACACCGGAGACCCGAGTTCGTAACCGGGTCCTGACACAATCACCTCACACCGGAGACCCGAGTTCGTAACCGGGTCCTGACTCAATCACCTCACACCGGAGACCCGAGTTCGTAACCGGGTCCTGACACAATCACCTCACACTGGAGACCCGAGTTCGTAACCGGGTCCTGACACAATCACCTCACAAAGCACACAAGGCAGCCTCTTTTTAGTGAAATCATTTATTAGAAAAATCAGAATAGCAACAATATACTGAAGACATAAGAAAACAATGGTTTGCTTGATATACCCTCTATAATATGTGATCATTTGACTGTATGTGTACAGATGTAGGATCTTCATTTGAGCCAGTTTGCTACAGTATGAAATGAACCCTGCATCAACAGGAAATGTGAATTATTATGTGGCTTATAATGAATTTACATTTTTGTAGGGGTTGATAGATGTTTTCTAAGTGAAAATCAAGTCTGAAATTTCAAAGTGGAAATTACAAACTTCAGAAGCCTTTTTTAACCTCAAATACACTACAAGTTGTAAATTTCCTGCATTGCAGGAAAGTTGTCCTGCAACAGGGTGATCAAATTAAGATCCTACATCTGTATTTACAGTGATTTTTTAAAGCGTATATATTTTTATCCCTGATGTTACGATTCTCTTTCAATCAGAGAGGAATAGAGTTTCACCCACAAAGCGTGTGTATGCGTGTGTGTGTGTGTGTGTGTGTGTGTGTGTCTATAGTTTCTGTGTGTTAATAGATCAGAAAGGTGTGCTTAGTTCAAGACCCTCAACATGTGATTGGAGCAATCATTTAGAGACAGACAAGACACACAGCGGGTCTTCTCCTCCTTGTCTTGTGGTGGTCAGAACAATGTCCTAGACCCACTGCTACTGCTCTGCATTGTGTCTGTAACACACTGAGGTCCCTGTCCTGGGCTGTGCCTCCTCAAGCTCCGACGCTACATGTACAGGGTCTATGTTCACATTTCAGGTGGGTGATTCTAGTCAGATGATTGTCAGAAAGCCTTGGCAGGACACTGGGTGTGCCTGGACGTTGTAACCCCTCCCTCCACCTGTGTAGATACGTCCTGTTACAGGTCATCCATGTTGTCTGTGGTGTTTGTGGGTGTGTCTGGACGTTGTAACCCCTCCCTCCACCTGTGTAGATACGTCCTGTTACAGGTCATCCATGTTGTCTGTGGTGTTTGTGGGTGTGTCTGGACGTTGTAACCCCTCCCTCCACCTGTGTAGATACGTCCTGTTACAGGTCATCCATGTTGTCTGTGGTGTTTGTGGGTGTGTCTGGACGTTGTAACCCCTCCCTCCACCTGTGTAGATACGTCCTGTTACAGGTCATCCATGTTGTCTGTGTTGTTTGTGGGTGTGTCTGGACGTTGTAACCCCTCCCTCCACCTGTGTAGATACGTCCTGTTACAGGTCATCCATGTTGTCTGTGTTGTTTGTGGGCCTGTAAACATGTGCAGTGTTGTAAAAGACTTCAGATGTTAATATGCTCGTGATGTCACAGATTCATCATCACACATGTCCCCTTCCTTTCTTAACCCCCATCTCCTCCCCCTCCCCTCCCTCTCCCCCTCCTCTTCCCTCCCCTCCCTCTCCCCCTCCTCTTCCCTCCCCTCCTCTCCCCCTCACCCTCCCTCCCCTCCTCTCCCCCTACCCCCCCCCCCCCCCCTCTCCTCTCCTGTGTTTGTGATGTAAGTTTGTGAAGATACTTCTTAGTACACTAGTGATGTAACATGTGGAATCTGTGCCAAATGGCACCCTTTTTTCTACATATCCCCTATGGGCCCTGGTCAACAGTAGTGCACTATCCCCTGTGGGCCCTGGTCTAAAGTAGTGCACTATCCCCTATGGGCCCTGGTCAACAGTAGTGCACTATCCCCTGTGGGCCCTGGTCTACAGTAGAGCACTATCCCCTATGGGCCCTGGTCTACAGTAGTGCACTATCCCCTATGGGCCCTGGTCAACAGTAGTGCATTATATTCTATGTGTCCTGATCAACAGTAGTGCACTATCCTCTTTGGGCCCTGGTCTAAAGTAGTGCACTATCCCCTATGGGCCCTGGTCAACAGTATTGCACTATCCCCTATGGGCCCTGGTCAACAGTAGTGCACTATCCCCTATGAGCCCTGGTCTAAAGTAGTGCACTATCCCCTATAGGCCCTGCACTATCCCCTACAGTAGTGCACTATCCTCTATGGGTCCTGGTCTAAAGTAGTGCACTATCCCCTATGGGCCCTGGTCTAAAGTAGTGCACTATCCCCTGTGGGCCCTGGTCTACAGTAGTGCACTATCCCCTATGGGCCCTGGTCTACAGTAGTGCACTATCCCCTATGGGCCCTGGTCTACAGTAGTGCACTATCCCCTATGGGCCCTGGTCTAAAGTAGTGCACTATCCTCTATGGGCCCTGGTCTAAAGTAGTGCACTATCCCCTATGGGCCCTGGTCTAAAGTAGTGCACTATCCCCTATGGGCCCTGGTCTAAAGTAGTGCACTATCCCCTATGGGCCCTGGTCTAAAGTAGTGCACTATCCCCTATGGGCCCTGGTCTAAAGTAGTGCACTATCCTCTGTGGGCCCTGGTCTAAAGTAGTGCACTATCCCCTATGGGCCCTGGTCTACAGTAGTGCACTATCCCCTATGGGCCCTGGTCTAAAGTAGTGCACTATCCCCTATGGGCCCTGGTCTAAAGTAGTGCACTATCCCCTATGGGCCCTGGTCTACAGTAGTGCACTATCCCCTATGGGCCCTGGTCTAAAGTAGTGCACTATCCCCTATGGGCCCTGGTCTAAAGTAGTGCACTACATAGGGAATCGGGTGCCATTTGGGTTTCAACCTTGATTGTTGTATAAAAAGTAGTAGCCTCATGATTTAGAATCCTCAGAATCTGTTTGGTCACATCTCTTCTTTAAGTGTGTCGGGTCATAGACTAGATCACTTCACTTATTCCTACATTTCTGCTCTGGTTCATTTGTGGGTTCTTTCAGCTGACTACTGGTTTGGAAAGATAAGTGAAATCCCTCCAGAGTAGAGTAGAATGGGGTAGGTACACCATGCTATAAAAGGGTGAAAGGTCGTAGGTAACCATGCTATAACAGGGTGAAAGGTCGTAGGTACACCATGCTATAACAGGGTGAAAGGTCGTAGGTAACCATGCTATAACAGGGTGAAAGGTCGTAGGTAACCATGCTATAACAGGTGAAAGGTCAAAGTTCATATGTAACAGGTCACTGTTTTGGTGTTGTACGATTAGTATACTGTAGTTAGAGGAACGTTGACAGGCTAGTGTGTGTGTGTGTGTGTGTTTGAGTGTGTGGCTCTAAGCTGAACCGGCTAGATCACTGTCTCATCGTTTCTATTTCAACGTGACAGTGCAAGTTGTCTCACACAGTTGTCTCAATCTTCTCAATAATCTCCACCATAGACTTGGACGGAGAGAGCAGAGAACTCTCATCTTGATTCCACATGCTTAGTGGACTAGACTCTCCATCACTACTTAACTCTTCATCCTCCTCCACTTCCTCCTCCTCCTCCTCATCTTCCTCCTCTTCCTCAGAACCCTCGTCACATGACTCCATGTAATGGCCGCTCAGCGCATTTATCCCAGAATCCTCAGAGCTGGACGGGGAGGAGCAGTGGTCTATTTTGGGGGTGGTGACCTTGTCCCCCAGGGCACTGGGCTTGATGCCCTGGGGGTGTGGGTGGTGTCTGGGGGTCCGTTGGGGGTGGGGATGGGGTTTGGACCGGGGCTGGGGGTTACGTGGGTGAGGGGGATGTGATTGAGGCGGGCTGGGCATGGTCGAAGGTTGAGGTCTCTGAACATAGCACATCTTCCCATTGATGCGTTTGACCATGTAGTCGTCCACGAAGAGGTCTGAGATCATGCAGAACTTGGGCGACTCCAGGCAGGGCGGGGCTTGGAAGGAGGGGGCGGTCATGAGGAAGCGTTCGGCCAATGAGACTGTCAGGTCCATGGTATGGGGGTTGTCTGTGGGCGTGGCAGGCACTGGGGTGCTGGGGAGGCGGCACACGTTGGTCATCGGCTGGTACACATATTTACCTAGAGAAGGGGAGCGAGAGAGAAGGGGAGGGAGAGAGAAGGGGAGAGAGAGAGAGAAGGGGGAGAGAGAGAAGGGGGGAGAGAGAGAGAAGGGGGGAGAGAAAGAAGGGGAGAGAGAGAGAGAAGGGGAGAGAGAGAGAAGGGGAGAGAGAGAAAAAAGGGGGGAGAGAAAGAAGGGGAGAGAGAGAAGGGGGGAGAGAGAGAGCGAGAGAGAGAGAGAGAGAGAGAGAGAGAGAGAGAAGGGGATAGAGAGAGATAAGGGGAGGGAGAGAGAGAGAAGGGGGGAGAGAGAGAAGGGGAGAGAGAGAGAAGGGGAGAGAGAGAGAGAAGGGGGGAGAGAGAGAAGGGGAGAGAGAGAGAGAGAGAAGGGGAGAGAGAGAGAGAAGGGGGGAGAGAGAGAGAAGGGAGGAGAGAGAGAGAGAAGGGGAGAGAGAGAGAGAGAGAGAAGGGGGGAGAGAGAGAGAAGGGGGGGAGAGAGAGAAGGGGAGAGAGAGAGAGAGAAGGGGAGAGAGAGAGAGAAGGGGGGAGAGAGAGAGAAGGGGAGAGAGAGAGAAGGGGAGAGAGAGAGAGAAGGGGGGAGAGAGAGAGAAGGGGAGGGAGAGAGAAGGGGAGAGAGAGAGAGAGAGAAGGGGGGAGAGAGAGAGAAGGGGAGGGAGAGAGAGAAAAGGGGGGAGAGAGAGAGAAGGGGAGAGAGACGGGGTTACTTTATGTGACCCAACAAATACATTACTGAAATACATGGGTATTTAATCATGAAGATAGAAGGCATTACAACGGAAACAGTTAGAATGACAAGCAAGATACACTATATATACAGCAGTATGTGGACACCCCTTCAAATTAGTGAATTCAGCTATTTCAGACACACCTGCTGCTGACAGGTGTATAAAATCGAGCACACAGCCATGCAATCTCCATAGACAAACAGTGGCAGTAGAATGGCCTTACTGAAGAGCCCATTGACTTTAAATGTGGCACCGTCATAGGATGCCACCTTTCCAACAAGTCAGTATGTCAAATTTCTGCCCTGCTAGAGCTGCCCCGGTCAACTGTAAGTGCTGTTATTATGAAAACATCTAGGAGCAAAAACAGCTCAGCCACGAAGTGGTAGGCCACAGAAGCTGAAGCGCGTAGCGCATAAAAATGGTCTGTCCTCGGTTACAACACTCACTACTGAGTTTCAAACTGCCTCTGGAAGCAACGTCAGCACAAGAACTGTTCGTCGGGAGCTTCATGAAATGGGTTTCCATGGTCTAATGATCACCATGTGCAGTGCCAAGTGTTGGCTGGTGTGGTGTAAAGCTCGACGCCATTGGACTCTGGAGCAGTGGAAACGCGTTCTCTGGAGTGATGAATCACGCTTCACCATCTGGAAGTCCAACAGACAAATCTGGGTTTGGCAGATGCAAGGAGAACGCTACCTGCCCCAATGCATAGTGCCAACTGTAAAGTTTGGTGGATGAGGTCTGGGGCTGTTGTTCATGGTTCGGGCTACGCCCCTTAGTTCCAGTGAAGGGAAATCTTAACGCTACAGCATACAATGACATTCTAGACGATTCTGTGCTTCCAACTTTGTTGCAACAGTTTTGGGAAGGCCTTTTCTTGTTTCAGCATGACATTGCCCAAATGCACAAAGTGGAAGAACTTGACTGGCCTGCACAGAGCCCTGACCTCAACCCCATTGAACACCTTTGGGTAGAATTGGAACGCCGGCTGCGAGCCATGTCTAATCGCCCAACATCAGTGAGCGACCACACTAGGGCTCTTGTGGCTGAATGGAAGCAAGTCCCAGCAGCAGTGTTCCAACATCTAGTGGAAAGCCTTCACAGAAGAGTAGAGGCTGTTATAGCAGCAAAGCGGGGAGCAACTCCATATTAATGCCCATGAATTTGGAATGAGATGTTCGATGAGCAGGTGTCCACATACTTCTGGTCATGTAGTGTATGTATACTTAAGCAATAAGGCCCGAGGAAGTGTGGTATATGGTCAATATACCACGGCAAAGGGTTGTCCTAACGCACGACGCAACGCGTAATTAGCAGTAAAAATAAATGTTTTGTCATTCCCGTGGTATACGGTCTGATATACCACAGCTGTCAGCCAATCAGCATTCAGGGCTCGAACCAGGTAAAGGGTTGGTCCCATGTTTCAGTGCAGAAACTCTCTTTCACTGTCAACTGTGGGACCTTATATAGACAGGTGTGTGTCTTTCCAAATCATGTCCAATCAATTGGATTTACCACAGGTGGACTCCAATCAAGTTGTAGAAACATCTCAAGGATGATACATGGAAACAAGATGCACCTGAGCTCAATGTTGAGTCTCATAGCAAAGGGTCTGAATACTTATGTAAATAAGGTATTTCTGTTTTTGTCATTATGGGGTATTGTGTGTAGATTGCTGAGGATTTTTTATTTTATTTAATCCATTTTAGAATAAGGCTGTAAAATATCGGTCCCGTGTGGCTCAGTTGGTAGAGCATGGCGCTTGCAACGCCAGGGTTGTGGGTTCATTCCCCACGGGGGGACCAGGATGAATATGTATGAACTTTCCAATTTGTAAGTCGCTCTGGATAAGAGCGTCTGCTAAATGACTTAAATGTTAAAAATATCAAAATGTGGAAAAAGTGAAGGGGTCTGAATACTTTCAGAATCTCTCTCTCCCTCATTCTTTTCACCCTACTGTGTGTTACCATGGGCATCTCCAGTATAACAAATCTCTTCCCTTCTCATGCCTTCCCTCCCTCCTCTCCTCCTTGCACTCTCCTCCACTGAGACCTGGAGCATCACAAACACACAAAAGGGTGAGACTCTACAAGAGGAGACTCTACAAGAGGAGGAGATTCTACAGGAGGAGGAAATTCTACAGGAGTAGGAGATTCTACAAGAGGATGAGATTCTACAAGCGGATGAGATTCTACAGGAGGATGAGATTCTACAGGAGGATGAGATTCTACAAGAGGAGGATATTCTACAGGAGCAGGATATTCTACAGGAGCAGGAAATTCTAGAAGAGGAGTTCTCCAGGAGGAGGAGATTCTACAAGAGGAGGAGATTCTACAAGAGGATGAGATTCTACAAGAGGATGAGATTCTACAAGAGGAAGAGATTCTACAGGAGGAGGAGATTCTACAAGAGGAGGATATTCTACAGGATGAGGAGATTCTACAAGAGGATGAGATTCTACAAGAGGAGGAGATTCTACAGGAGGAGATAATACAGGAGGAGAGTTTTTTTAGGAGGAGATCCTACAAGAGGAGGAGATTCTACAAGAGGAGGAGGAGGAGATTCTACAGGAGCAGGATATTCTACAAGAGGAGGAGATTCTACAGGAGGAGGAAATTCTACAAGAGGAGGAGATTCTACAGGAGTGGAAGATTCTACAGGAGGAGGAGATTCTATAGGAGTAGGAGATTCTACAGGAGCAGGAGATTTTACAAGAGGAGGAGATTGTACAAGAGGAGGAGATTGTACAAGAGGAGGAAATTCTACAGGAGCAGGATATTCTACAGAAGGATAGATTCTACAGGAGGAGGAGGAGATTCTACAGGAGGAGGAGGAGATTCTACAAGAAGAGGAGATTGTGCAGGAGGATGAGATTCTACAAGAGGAGGAGAGTCTACAGGTGGATGATATTCTACAAGAGGAGGAGATTCTACAAGAGCAGGAGATTCTACAGGAGGAGGAGATTCTACAGGAGCAAGATATTCTACAGGAGGAGGAGAGTCTACAAGAGGAGATTCTACAGGAGGAGGATATTCTACAGGATGAGGAGATTCTACAAGAGGAGAAGATTCTACAGGAGGAGAGTCTACAGGAGGAAAGTCTACAGGAGGAGGAGAGTCTACAGAAGGAAAATATTCTACAGGAGGAGGAGGATATTCTACAGGAGGAGAGTCTACAGGAGGAGGAGAGTCTACAGGAGGAGGAGATTCTACAGGAGGAGGAGATTCTACAGGAGGAGTATCTACAGGAGGAGGAGAGTCTACAGGAGGAGGAGAGTCTACAGGAGGAGGAGAGTCTACAGGGGGGGGGAGTCTACAGGAGGGGGAGAGTCTACAGGAGGGGGAGAGTCTACAGGAGCAGGAGATTCTACAGGAGGAGGAGATTCTACAGGAGGAGGAGATTCTACCTCCACAGGAGGACGAGATTCTACAGGAGGAGGGGATAAAAGAGGTTAGAAAATATAGACTATATCCAAGATCAAAGTCACTGTGATGTAGTTGGTACAGAACTGAAATGAAACGTGGGTACAGAAAACAGACAGGGGAAGTGGTGAAATCAAGGTTACAACATGACATAATGACTCCTTTTCTCTCAGTATTTTCTTTAGTGATGTGGCGCTCCCGGAGAGCTGTGCCTGTTTCAAGATGTATGTCCTTAAGAGAGATCAGACTAGAAAAGAGAGGGGATGAGAGGAGGGGGGAGGAGAGGAGGAGGAGAGGAGGGGCAGTGGGTAAGATTCTGCCTTCTAAAGATGTCAGGAAAATAACATTTGAGAGCTTTAGCTTTTAGTCTCTGTAGCTAGAGAGAGAGAGAGAGACACAGAGAGAGAGAGATTGGAGACAGAGAGAGACCGAGACAGAGCGTTGTCCTTTACTCTCTGTAGCTAGACAGAGACAGAGCGTTGTCCTTTACTCTCTGTAGCTAGACAGAGACAGAGCGTTGTCCTTTACTCTCTGTAGCTAGACAGAGACAGAGCGTTGTCCTTTACTCTCTGTAGCTAGAGAGAGACAGAGCGTTGTCCTTTACTCTCTGTAGCTAGAGAGAGACAGAGCGTTGTCCTTTACTCTCTGTAGCTAGACAGAGACAGAGCGTTGTCCTTTACTCTCTGTAGCTAGACAGAGACAGAGCGTTGTCCTTTACTCTCTGTAGCTAGAGAGAGACAGAGGGTTGTCCTTTACTCTCTGTAGCTAGACAGAGACAGAGCGTTGTCCTTTACTCTCTGTAGCTAGAGAGAGACAGAGCGTTGTCCTTTACTCTCTGTAGCTAGACAGAGACAGAGCGTTGTCCTTTACTCTCTGTAGCTAGAGAGAGACAGAGCGTTGTCCTTTACTCTCTGTAGCTAGAGAGAGACAGAGCGTTGTCCTTTACTCTCTGTAGCTGTCACGTTCCTGACCGGTTTTCTGTTATTTTGTATGTGTTTGACGGTCAGGGCGTGAGTTTGGGTGGGTAGTCTATGTTGTGTGTTTCTATGTTTGTTAAGGGTGACCTGATATGGCTCTCAATTAGAGGCAGGTGGTTTTCATTTCCTCTGATTGAGAGCCATATTAAGGTAGGTGTTTTCACACTGTTTGTTGTGGGTGGTTGTCTCCTGTGTCTGTGTCTATGTCATTGCGCCACACGGGACTGTTTTCGGTTTGTTTGTTTGTTCGGTTTATGTAGTCTGTTTCCTGTTTCATGCGTTCTTCACGTTATATGTAAGTTCGTGTCCAGGTCTGTCTACATCGTTTATTTGTTTTGTAATTATTCAAGTGTTCGTCGTGTTTTCTGTTTTTGTTTAATAAATAATATGTCAAACTACAACGCTGCATTTTGGTCGAATCACTACTCCTCCTTTTCGGATGAAGAGGAGGAAGAACGCCTTTACAGAACCACCCACCAATATATGACCAAGCAGCATGGGGGAGCGCAACAAAGTAACCAGGACTCGTGGACATGGGAGGAAATATTGGACGGAAAGGGACCCTGGGCTCAACCAGGAGAATATCGCCGCCCCAAAGCTGAGCTGGAGGCAGCGAAAGCAGAGAGGTGGCGATATGAGGAGCTAGCTCGGAAGCAGGAAAAGGATCTGGGCTACACTACGTGGGAGGAGATCGACAGGTGGGCGATCAACCCAGGGCGAGTGCCGGAGCCCGCCTGGGATTCTCTGGCGCAGTGCGAGGAGGGATACCGGTGTATGGAGGCAGCACGAAGACGCGGTAGGAAGCCTGTGAGAAAACCCCAAAAATTTATTGGGGGGGGGGCTTAAAGCGAGAGTGGCGAAGTCAGGTAGGAAACCTGCGCCTACTCCCTGTACTTACCGTGGAGAGCGAGAGTACGGGCAGACATCGTGTTACGCAGTAGAGTGCACGGTGTTTCCTGTACGTGTGCATGGCCCGGTGCGGGTTATTCCACCTCCCCGCACTGGCAGGGCTAGATTGAGTATTGAGCCGGATGTCATGAAGCCGGCCCTACATATCTGGCCACCAGTACGTCTCCTCGAGCTGGCTTACATGGCACCAGCCTTACGCATGGTGTCCCCGGTTCGCCTACATAGCCCGGTGCAGGTTATTCCACCTCCCCGCACTGGTCGGGCAACGGGGAGCATTCAACCAGGTAAGGTTGGGCAGGCTCAATGCTCAAGGGAGCCAGTACGCCTACACGGTCCGGTATTTTCGGCGGCGCCACCTCCCCGCCCCAGCCCAGTACCACCAGTGCCTACACCACGCACCAGGCTTCCAGTGCGTTTCCAGAGCCCTGTTCCTCCTCCACGCACTCTCCCTATGGTGCGTGTCTCCAGCCCAGTGCCTCCAGTTCCGGCACCACGCACTAAGCCACCTGTGCGTCTCCAGAGCCCTGTACGCACTGTTCCTTCTCCCCGCACTCGCCATGAGGTGCGTGCCCTTAGCCCGGTACCACCAGTGCCGGTACCACGCACCAGGCCTATAGTGCGCTTCGAGAGGTCAGTGTGCCCTGTCCCTGCTCCCCACACTAGCCTGAAGGTGCGTGTCCTTAGCCCGGTGCCTCCAGTTCCGGCACCACGCACCAGGTCTACAGTGCGCCTCATCAGGCCAGAGCCATCCGTCTCACCAGCGCCATCTGAGCCATCCGTCTCCCTAGCGCCATCTGAACCATCCGTCTCCCCAGCGCTATCTGAGCCATCCGTCTGCCCAGTGCCGTCTGAGCCATCCGTCTGCCCAGTGCCGTCTGAGCCATCCGTCTGTCCCGAGCCGTCAGAGCCGCCCGTCTGTCCCGAGCCGTCAGAGCCGTTAGTCAGTCAGGAGCCGCTAGAGCCATTCGTCAGTCAGGATCTGCCAGAGCCGCCACCCAGACAGGATCTACCAGAGCCGCAAACCAGACAGGATCTGCCAGAGCCGCCAACCAGACAGGATCTGCCAGAGCCGCCAACCAGACAGGATCTGCCAGAGCCGCCAACCAGACAGGATCTGCCAGAGCCGCCAACCAGACAGGATCTGCCAGAGCCGCCAACCAGAGAGGATCTGCCAGAGCCGCCAGCCAGCCATGAGCGTCCAGAGCCGTCAGCCAGCCATGAGCGTCCAGAGCCGTCAGCCAGCCATGAGCATCCAGAGCCGTCAGCCAGCCATGAGCGTCCAGAGCCGTCAGCCAGCCGTCAGATTCAGACCGCGCTCCAGAGTTCCTCTGTGGAGATAGGAGAACGTTCCAGAAGGACAGCCATCTCTGCAGCACTCCAACAGTCCTTTATGGTCGAGTGGCCAGACGGAAGCCACTCCTCAGTAAAAGGCACATGACAGCCTGCTTGGAGTTTGCCAAAGCACCTAAAGGCCTCTCAGACCATGAGAAACAACACTCCCCATCTAACCTGGCAGAGCTTGAGAGGATCTGTAGAGAAGAATGGGAGAAAGTCCCCAAATACAGGTGTGCCAAGCTTGTAGCATCATAACCAAGAAGACTCGAGGCTGTAATCGCTGCCAAAGGTTCTTCAACAAAGTACTGAGTAAACGGTCTGAATACTTATGTAAATTTGAATATATTTTTTTAACACATTTACTGAAATTTCTAAAAGCCTGTTTATGCTTTGTCATTATGGGGTATTGTGTATAGATCGATGAGGAGAAAAAACGATTTAATCAATTTTAGAATAAGGCTGTAACCTAACAAAATGTGGAAAAAAGTCAAGGGGCCTGAATACTTTCTGAAGGCTCTGTACATCAACGACTTGGTCACTGTTCTAGTAGAATCCTCAGCCCCTGGTGTTAGTCTTTGCAATCCAGAGGTTAAATGCCTGCTCTACCCAGATGACCTGTGCCTGCTGTCACCCACAGCACATGGCCTACAGCAGAGCCTGGACCTGTTAGAGCTGGGCCCTGGTACTAAATACCCACACACTATCAGGTTTAAAAAGAAGCTAGGGCCTCCCGGGTGGCGCAGTGGTCTAGGGCACTGCATCGCAGTGCTAACTGCGCCACCAGAGTCTCTGGGTTCGCGCCCAGGCTCTGTCGCAGCCGGCCGCGACCGGGAGGTCCGTGGGGCGACGCACAATTGGCATAGCGTCGTCCGGGGTAGGGAGGGTTTGGCCGGTAGGGTTATCCTTGTCTCATCGCGCTCCAGCGACTCCTGTGGCGGGCCGGGCGCAGTGCGCGCCAACCAAGGGGGCCAGGTACACGGTGTTTCCTCCGACACATTGGTGCGGCTGGCTTCCGGGTTGGAGGCGCGCTGTGTTAAGAAGCAGTACGGCTGGTGGGGTTGTGCTTCGGAGGACGCATGGCTTTCGACCTTCGTCTCTCCCGAGCCCGTACGGGAGTTGTAGCGATGAGACAAGGTAGTAATTACTAGTGATTGGATACCACGAAAATTGGGGAGAAAATGGGATAAAAAAAAGAAAAGAAAAAAAGAAGCTAAACGGGAAACCTAAATGAGGCAGTAAAT
>NC_074705.1:1935428-1945428 GCF_029448725.1 Salvelinus fontinalis
TGAAGAGATGCATCACAGGGACTGGTGGTATTTAGAGACATTTACAGATGATTAGGCTGAGCTCTCAAGCACAGCTGGGAATCTACCTCTGCTAATTACATGCAGACGCCAATAAACTTTGATTTGACACATACATACACACTGTCTAATGAGAGATGACATACATTATTGGCTCTGGCAGCGACATTAAACAGATAAGTCCCAGTAATATGCAGATCTGGTGACATGACTAACATCACCAGCTGTGAGTGATTGTCCTTCACCAACGGTCTCTTTCTACCTAACATCACCAGCTGTGAGTGATTGTCCTTCACCAACGGTCCCTTTCTATCTAACATCACCAGCTGTGACTGATTGTCCTTCACCAACGTGTCCCTTTCTATCTAACATCACCAGCTGTGAGTGATTGTCCTTCACCAACGGTCCCTTTCTATCTAACATCACCAGCTGTGAGTGATTGTCCTTCACCAACGGTCTCTTTCTATCTAACATCACCAGCTGTGAGTGATTGTCCTTCACCAACATGTCCCTTTCTATCTAACATCACCAGCTGTGAGTGATTGTCCTTCACCAACGGTCCCTTTCTATCTAACATCACCAGCTGTGAGTGATTGTCCTTCACCAACATGTCTCGTTCTATCTAACATCACCAGCTGTGAGTGATTGTCCTTCACCAACGGTCTCTTTCTATCTAACATCACCAGCTGTGAGTGATTGTCCTTCACCAACATGTCCCTTTCTATCTAACATCACCAGCTGTGAGTGATTGTCCTTCACCAACGGTCCCTTTCTATCTAACATCACCAGCTGTGAGTGATTGTCCTTCACCAACGGTCCCTTTCTATCTAACATCACCAGCTGTGACTGATTGTCCTTCAACAACGGTCCCTTTCTATCTAACATCACCAGCTGTGAGTGATTGTCCTTCACCAACGGTCCCTTTCTATCTAACATCACCAGCTGTGAGTGATTGTTTTTCACCAACATGTCCCTTTCTATCTAACATCACCAGCTGTGACTGATTGTCCTTCACCAACGGTCTCTTTCTATCTAACATCACCAGCTGTGAGTGATTGTCCTTCACCAACGGTCCCTTTCTATCTAACATCACCAGCTGTGACTGATTGTCCTTCACCAACGGTCTCTTTCTATCTAACATCACCAGCTGTGAGTGATTGTCCTTCACCAACGGTCCCTTTCTATCTAACATCACCAGCTGTGACTGATTGTCCTTCACCAACAGTCCCTTTCTATCTAACATCACCAGCTGTGAGTGATTGTCCTTCACCAACGGTCCCTTTCTATCTAACATCACCAGCTGTGACTGATTGTCCTTCACCAACGGTCCCTTTCTATCTAACATCACCAGCTGTGACTGATTGTCCTTCACCAACGGTCTCTTTCTATCTAACATCACCAGCTGTGACTGATTGTCCTTCACCAACGGTCTCTTTCTATCTAACATCACCAGCTGTGACTGATTGTCTTTCACCAACATGTCCCTTTCTATCTAACATCACCAGCTGTGAGTGATTGTCCTTCACCAACGGTCTCTTTCTATCTAACATCACCAGCTGTGACTGATTGTCCTTCACCAACGGTCTCTTTCTATCTAACATCACCAGCTGTGACTGATTGTCCTTCACCAACGGTCTCTTTCTATCTAACATCACCAGCTGTGACTGATTGTCTTTCACCAACATGTCCCTTTCTATCTAACATCACCAGCTGTGAGTGATTGTCCTTCACCAACGGTCTCTTTCTATCTAACATCACCAGCTGTGACTGATTGTCTTTCACCAACATGTCCCTTTCTATCTAACATCACCAGCTGTGACTGATTGTCTTTCACCAACATGTCCCTTTCTATCTAACATCACCAGCTGTGAGTGATTGTCCTTCACCAACGGTCTCTTTCTATCTAACATCACCAGCTGTGAGTGATTGTCCTTCACCATCTCAGCAACAGTCATGAACATTTCACAACATATGAAGTTGTTGAGGAAACACCTCTGGAGCGCATGTAGAGACAGGACGTATTGTGTGTCATATTGTATAGTACAAACAGTCCGAAATACTTACAATACTGTCATAATTGTTGCATCTTACAGGTTTCATAAAACTACAGTTGTGTAGTGACTGTTTTCAGAATGAAACATTTCAGCCACTCTAATGTAAAATGAGGCCACTGGTTTTGAAGAGGGGTAGAAAAACTGTTTTCAGAATGAAACATTTCAGACACTCTAATGTAAAATGAGGCCACTGGTTTTGAAGAGGGGTAGAAAAACTGTTTTCAGAATGAAACATTTCAGACACTAATGTAAAATGAGGCCACTGGTTTTGAAGAGGGGTAGAAAAACTGTTTTCAGAATGAAACATTTCAGACACTCTAATGTAAAATGAGGCCACTGTTTTTTTTTTACTTTTAATAAAAAATATTCACAAAAACCACGAGTGCCAAATCCATTCCTATTTTCAGCTCTAGTTTCACTTCCTGTCCCTCTGAGTAATCGCAGAGGAGAACATGCATAGAACCACTCCAACCCAGCCTCCAGGGACTAATAAGGAAACAGACATACACACTGTATGAATATATTTCTATTCTAGCTCTCAGGGTGTAGCTCTCAGGGTGTAGCTCTCAGAGTGTAGCTCTCAGAGTGTAGCTCTCAGGGTGTAGCTCTCAGGGTGTAGCTCTGAGTGTAGCTCTGAGTGTAGCTCTGAGTGTAGCTCTCAGGGTTTAGCTTTCAGGGTGTAGCTCTCAGGGTGTAGCTCTGAGTGTAGCTCTGAGTGTAGCTCTCAGGGTGTAGCTCTCAGGATGTAGCTCTCAGGGTGTAGCTCTCAGGGTGTAGCTCTGAGTGTAGCTCTGAGTGTAGCTCTCAGGGTGTAGCTCTCAGGGTGTAGCTCTCAGGGTGTAGCTCTCAGGGTGTAGCTCTCAGAGTGTAGCTCTCAGGGTGTAGCTCTCAGGATGTAGCTCTCAGAGTGTAGTTCTCAGGGTGTAGCTCTCAGAGTGTAGTTCTCAGGGTGTAGCTCTCAGGTTGGGTTCAAGTTCACCTCTGAAGTGGTGTCAACCACTTCCCCCATCCCTAGCGAACACAGCTGATTAAACTAATTGCATTCTGAACTGAAGATCATGATTAGGTGATTATTGGAGTCAGCTGTTTTAGCTGGAGCAAAACTGTGACACCAATCAGGCCCCTGAGGACTGGAGTTACCCATCCCTGTCCTAGGTTCTCTGGGTAATTCCCTTGGTAATCCCTTGGTTCTGGGTCAGTGTGGACAGTGCAGTCTCTCTGTCTGTTCAATAATTCATACTTCCTACACTAGCAGTGAGGTAGCTAGCTCCTCTCAAGACAGAGCATCTAGAACGACTGTTAAAACAGTATCTACCAGGACTAGACTACATACAGTATCTACCAGGACTAGACTACATACAGTATCTACTAGGACTAGACTATATACAGTATCTACCAGGACTAAACTATATACAGGTACAGTATCTACTAGGACTAGACTACACACAGTATCTACCAGGACTAGATTACATACAGTATCTACCAGGACTAGACTACATACAGTATCTACCAGGACTAGACTACATACAGTATCTACCAGGACTAGACTACATACAGTATCTACCAGGACTAGACTACATACAGTATCTACCAGGACTAGACTACATACAGTATCTACCAGGACTAGATTACATACAGTATCTACCAGGACTAGATTACATACAGTATCTACCAGGACTAAATTACATACAGTATCTACCAGGACTAGACTACATACAGTATCTACCAGGACTAGACTACATACTGTATGTAATCTAGTCCTGGTAGATACTGTATGTAGTCTAGTCCTGGTACATACTGTATGTAATCTAGTCCTGGTAGATACTGTATGTAGTCTAGTCCTGGTAGATAATGTATGTAATCTAGTCCTGGTATGAGGATGACAGGTACATGTAGAGGATGACAGGTACATGTAGAGTAGAGGATGACAGGTACATGTAGAGTAGAGGATGATAGGGACATGTAGAGTAGAGGATGACAGGTACATGTAGAGGAGAGGATGACAGCTACATGTAGAGTAGAGGATGATAGGAACATGTAGTGGAGAGGATGACAGCTACATGTAGAGTAGAGGATGACAGGTACATGTAGAGGAGAGGATGACAGCTACATGTAGAGTAGAGGATGATAGGAACATGTAGTGGAGAGGATGACAGCTACATGTAGAGTAGAGGATGATAGGAACATGTAGTGGAGAGGATGACAGCTACATGTAGAGTAGAGGATGACCGGTACATGTAGAGTAGAGGATGATAGGAACATGTAGTGGAGAGGATGACAGGTACATGTAGAGTAGAGGATGATAGGAACATGTAGTGGAGAGGATGACAGCTACATGTAGAGTAGAGGATGATAGGAACATGTAGTGGAGAGGATGACAGCTACATGTAGAGTAGAGGATGACAGGTACATGTAGAGTAGAGGATGACAGGTATCCTCACTCAACACATACACTCCCCCCCACTTTTGACCAGAGTCCTATGGGGTAGTGCACTAAATAGGTAATAGGGTGCCATTTGGTATGACGACATACAGACGGACAGTGGTTTTAAGCCTGTAGACGCAAGCAGGAAGTAGTACACAACTACACACGTGTCATTTCCTGCTCCCCCAGAGGACATCATCTCTTCCTGTTTATTTTCACATTACTTCTCAGACTGTTAATTCACTATTTATCATTCATGGATTTATTCATTATTTATATTAACTATAACCCTGTCTATTTTACACTTCCTGTTTATTATTAATGACCTATATTAACTATAACCCTGTCTAATGTACACTTCCTGTTTATTATTAATGACCTATATTAACTATAACCCTGTCTAATGTACACTTCCTGTTTATTATTAATGACCTATATTAACTATAACCCTGTCTAATGTACACTTCCTGTTTATTATTAATGACCTATATTAACTATAACCCTGTCTAATGTACACTTCCTGTTTATTATTAATGACCTATATTAACTATAACCCTGTCTAATGTACACTTCCTGTTTATTATTAATGACCTATATTAACTATAACCCTGTCTAATGTACACTTCCTGTTTATTATTAATGACCTATATTAACTATAACCCTGTCTAATGTACACTTCCTGTTTATTATTAATGACCTATATTAACTATAACCCTGTCTAATGTACACTTCCTGTTTATTATTAATGACCTATATTAACTATAACCCTGTCTAATGTACACTTCCTGTTTATTATTAATGACCTATATTAACTATAACCCTGTCTAATGTACACTTCCTGTTTATTATTAATGACCTATATTAACTATAACCCTGTCTAATGTACACTTCCTGTTTATTATTAATGACCTATATTAACTATAACCCTGTCTAATGTACACTTCCTGTTTATTATTAATGACCTATATTAACTATAACCCTGTCTAATGTACACTTCCTGTTTATTATTAATGACCTATATTAACTATAACCCTGTCTAATGTACACTTCATACTCTTCATGTAATATTATGTATAACAGCGGCGGCGTCGGTGTCACCATCGTCTTTACGTGAATGAGTGAACCAAGGCGCAGCGTGAGAGAAATACATCTTCCTTTTTATTTGACGAAGACGTAACACGAAACGAAACACTCTTACAAAACTAACAAAACAATAAACGACCGTGAAGCTATAAACGAAAGTGCACACACAAGCTACTAACGTTCAACATAGACAATTACCCACAACAGCCTAATGCCTATGGCTGCCTTAAATATGGCTCTCAATCAGAAACAATGAAAGACAGCTGTCTCTGATTGAGAACCACTCAGGCAACCATAGACATACCTAGACACCTACACTGAACACAACCCCATAAACCCTACCAAAACCCCCTAATACAATACAACCACCCAATACGAGACAAATACACACAAACATCCCCCATGTCACACCCTGACCTAACTAAAATAATACAGAAAACAAAGATAACTAAGGCCAGGGCGTGACAGTCGGTGGGAGAACTATAGACACTCTTCATATAATATGCACAGTGGAGGTGATGGAAACACGGCTGTAACAGCCTCAGCACTGTTTGTTTCCATAGGAGGAGAGAGAGAGCTGCTGCCATACCTCCTTCCCCCCAGTGGGATACCTCTGGTAATGCTGACAGCAGGGTCTGAATCATCTAGGATGGGAGGAGAGGGAGGTTGGGTGTGGAGGGATCACAAATGACAACGGGCCGGATGGTTTGATAGGGCTTGACGGACCAGAGAGGTCAAGTGGCAGGTGACCTATAACCTCTGAGGCTGACCCCTCTCTGCCTGTTCTCTCAGTGATCACTCAGCCCAGAGACTGTCCTCTCAGTGATCACTCCGCCCAGAGATTGTCCTCTCAGTGATCACTCAGCCTAGAGTCGGTCAGCCCGGAGTCGGTCATCCCAGAGTCAGTCAGCCCAGAGTCAGTCAGCCCAGAGTCGGTCAGCCCAGAGTCAGTCAGCCTAGAGTCGGTCATCCCAGAGTCAGTCAGCCCGGAGACAGTCAGCCCAGAGACAGTCAGCCCAGAGACAGTCAGCCCAGAGTCAGTGAGCCCAGAGTCGGTCATCCCAGAGTCAGTCAGCCCAGAGACAGTCAGCCCAGAGTCAGTGAGCCCAGAGTCGGTCAGCCCGGAGTCGGTCAGCCCAGAGACAGTCAGCCCAGAGACAGTCAGCCCAGTGACAGTCAGCCCAGAGTCGGTCAGCCCAGAGACAGTCAGCCCAGAGACAGTCAGCCCAGAGTCGGTCAGCCCAGAGACAGTCAGCCCAGAGACAGTCAGCCCAGAGTCGGTCAGCCCAGAGTCGGTCAGCCCAGAGACACTCAGCCCAGAGACAGTCAGCCCAGAGTCGGTCAGCCCAGAGTCGGTCAGCCCAGAGTTGGTCATCCCAGAGTCAGTCAGCCCAGAGTCGGTCAGCCCAGAGACACTCAGCCCAGAGTCGGTCAGCCCAGAGTTGGTCATCCCAGAGTCAGTCAGCTCAGAGTCGGTCAGCCCAGAGTCGGTCAGCCCAGAGACAGTCAGCTCATAGTCGGTCAGCCCAGAGTCGGTCAGCCCAGAGTCCGTCAGCCCAGAGACAGTCAGCCCAGAGACAGTCAGCCCAGAGACGGTCAGCCCAGAGACGGTCAGCCCAGAGACGGTCAGCCCAGAGACAGTCAGCCCAGAGACAGTCAGCCCAGAGTCGGTCAGCCCAGAGATAGTCAGCCCAGAGACAGTCAGCCCAGAGACAGTCAGCCCAGAGTTGGTCAGCCCAGAGACGGTCAGCCCAGAGTCGGTCAGCCCAGAGTCGGTCGGCCCAGAGACGGTCGGCCCAGAGACGGTCGGCCCAGAGTCGGTCGGCCCAGAGTCGGTCGGCCCAGAGTCGGTCGGCCCAGAGTCAGTCGGCCCAGAGACGGTCAGCCCAGAGACAGTCAGCCCAGAGTCGGTCAGCCCAGAGACACTCAGCCCAGAGTCGGTCAGCCCAGAGTTGGTCATCCCAGAGTCAGTCAGCTCAGAGTCGGTCAGCCCAGAGTCGGTCAGCCCAGAGACAGTCAGCTCAGAGTCGGTCAGCCCAGAGTCGGTCAGCCCAGAGTCCGTCAGCCCAGAGACAGTCAGCCCAGAGACAGTCAGCCCAGAGACAGTCAGCCCAGAGACGGTCAGCCCAGAGACGGTCAGCCCAGAGACAGTCAGCCCAGAGACAGTCAGCCCAGAGTCGGTCGGCCCAGAGACGGTCGGCCCAGAGACGGTCGGCCCAGAGTCGGTCGGCCCAGAGTCGGTCGGCCCAGAGTCGGTCGGCCCAGAGTCAGTCGGCCCAGAGACGGTCAGCCCAGAGACGGTCAGCCCAGAGACGGTCAGCCCAGAGTCGGTCAGCCCAGAGTCGGTCAGCCCAGAGTCGGTCGGCCCAGAGACGGTCGGCCCAGAGACAGTCAGCCCAGAGTCGGTCAGCCCAGAGTCGGTCAGCCCAGAGACTGTCAGCCCAGAGACGGTCGGCCCAGAGTCGGTCGGCCCAGAGACGGTCGGCCCAGAGACGGTCGGCCCAGAGTCGGTCGGCCCAGAGTCGGTCGGCCCAGAGTCGGTCGGCCCAGAGTCGGTCGGCCCAGAGTCGGTCGGCCCAGAGACGGTCAGCCCAGAGTCGGTCAGCCCAGAGTCGGTCAGCCCAGAGACAGTCGGCCCAGAGACGGTCGGCCCAGAGTCGGTCGGCCCAGAGTCGGTCGGCCCAGAGTCGGTCGGCCCAGAGTCAGTCGGCCCAGAGTCAGTCGGCCCAGAGTCAGTCGGCCCAGAGTCAGTCGGCCCAGAGACAGTCAGCCCAGAGACAGTCGGCCCAGAGTCGGTCGTCCCAGAGTCAGTCAGCCCAGAGTCAGTCAGCCCAGAGACAGTCAGCCCAGAGACAGTCAGCCCACAGAGAGCTGTGTGTTGGTTTTCTGTATATAACATTAGGGTGTTCAGGCTATAGAATACAGTCTGACTGTGAGATACTTTTTGAAATGCCATCCTCTGTCACTTCAGCTTGACACAAATTCAATGTTGTTTTGGGCGGCCGGCCCGGAGATACACGACTGCTTGACTTTACCCATCACAATAACAATGCAGCAAAAGGAGAATGGAGGAGCATTACAGAGGATGTAGGCTGACAGCCACGCAGCAACCAGTTACTGAGCAGTACTGTGAAGTCAAGAGGCAGGACAGATGACTGTGTTACTGATACAGGAAACTGACTGACAACACATTTCACAGGCTTTTCTAGGGTCTCACTACTCCAAAACATACATACATATGGACAAAGATGCACGGGCACGGACGCAGACACACACACACACGTCAAACCCTTGGTTCCTGGTTAACCACGGGGCTTTATGGTCCCTGGTTAAACACAGGGCTTTATGGTCCCTGGTTAACCACGGGGCTTTGTGGTCCCTGGTTAACCAAGGGGCTTTATGGTCCTTGGTTAAACACAGGGCTTTATGGTCCCTGGTTAAACACAGGGCTTTATGGTCCTTGGTTAACTACAGAGCTTTATGGTCCCTGGTTAACCACAGAGCTTTATGGTCCCTGGTTAAACACAGAGCTTTATGGTCCCTGGTTAACCACAGAGCTTTATGGTTCCTGGTTAAACACAGAGCTTTATGGTCCCTGGTTAAACACAGAGCTTTATGGTCCCTGGTTAAACACAGGGCTTTGTGGTCCCTGGTTAAACACAGGGCTTTGTGGTCCCTGGTTAAACACAGGGCTTTGTGGTCCCTGGTTAAACACAGAGCTTTGTGGTTCCTGGTTAACTACTAAACACAGGGCTTTGTGGTCCCTGGTTAAACACAGGGCTTTGTGGTCCCTAGTTAAACACAGAGCTTTATGGTCCCTAGTTAACTACAGGGCTTTATGGTCCCTGGTTAACTACAGAGCTTTATGGTCCCTGGTTAAACACAGGGCTTTATGGTCCCTGGTTAACTACAGAGCTTTATGGTCCCTGGTTAACTACAGGGCTTTATGGTCCCTGGTTAACTACAGGGCTTTATGGTCCCTGGTTAACTACAGGGCTTTATGGTCCCTGGTTAACTACAGAGCTTTATGGTCCCTGGTTAACTACAGGGCTTTATGGTCCCTGGTTAAACACAGAGCTTTATGGTCCCTGGTTAACTACAGGGCTTTATGGTCCCTGGTTAAACACAGAGCTTTATGGTCCCTGGTTAAACACAGGGCTTTATGGTCCCTGGTTAACTACAGAGCTTTATGGTCCCTGGTTAACTACAGGGCTTTATGGTCCCTGGTTAAACACAGGGCTTTATGGTCCCTGGTTAAACACAGAGCTTTATGGTCCCTGGTTAAACACAGAGCTTTATGGTCCCTGGTTAAACACAGGGCTTTATGGTCCCTGGTTAACTACAGGGCTTTATGGTCCCTGGTTAAACACAGAGCTTTGTGGTCCCTGGTTAACTACGGGGCTTTATGTTCCCGGGTTAA
>NC_074705.1:1955428-1977928 GCF_029448725.1 Salvelinus fontinalis
TGTGTTAAAGAAGCAGTGCGGCTTGGTTGGGTTGTGCCTCGGAGGACGCATGGCTTTCGACCTTCGTCTCTCCCGAGCCCGTACGGGAGTTGTAGCGATGAGACAAGATAGTAATTACTAGCGATTGGATACCACAAAAATTGGGGAGAAATAAAAAAAATGGAAATGTTCAGATTTAATCCTGATGCGATAGAAAATGCAGTTAAAGCATTAAGGACGACCTGGTCTTTGTCTCTTAGAACAGAGTAGTATTATCAGCCAGTTGGGGCATGTTGATTTCTCTGTTAAAAATGTTTAAGCCATACAGATTTACATTATTCAGAATATCTAGAGACAGAAGTTCCACAACCTGTAAAGGCAGTCATTGTTGTTCTCCCCCTTAGACGAGGAGGAGCATGGATAGGACCAAGATGCGGATTGAGGGAAATAAGCCATCTTTTAATGAAAAAACAGCAAAACAATACACTACAAAACTACAAAACAACAAATGAGACTAACCTTCAACTGTCCTGTGAGGACACAGGAACAAACACCCACAAAAGCCTACTGCCTATGGCTACCTTAAATCTGGCTCCCAATCAGAGACAAATGAATGACAGCTGTCTCTGATTGAGACCCAATCTAGGCAGCCATAGACATAACTAGACAACCTAACAAACACTATCCCATACACATACAACACCCATGGACTAACCAAACACACACAACATACAATGCCCACCCCAACTCACGCCCTGACCAACTAAACATAATCAAAATAACATAAAAATAGGTCAGGAACGTTACAGAACCCCCCCCTCAAGGTGCGAACGCCGGGCGCACCAGCACAAAGTCCAGGGGAGGGTCTGGGTGGGCAGTTGACCACGGTGGTGGCTCAGGCTGAGGGCGAGGTCCCCACCCCACCATAATCAATCCCCGCTTCTTTATCCCCCTCCCAATGACCACCCTCCCACTAACACCACCTAAATGAGCGACCAGCACCGGGACAAGGGGCAGCACCGGGACAAGGGGCAGCACCGGGACAAGGGGCAACACCGGGATAAGGGGCGGCAGGTCCTGGCTGAGGGACTCCGGCAGGTCCTGGCTGAGGGACTCCGGCAGGTCCTGGCTGAGGGACTCCGGCAGGTCCTGGCTGAGGGACTCCGGCAGGTCCTGGCTGAGGGACTCCGGCAGGTCCTGGCTGAGGGACTCCGGCAGGTCCTGGCTGAGGGACTCCGGCAGGTCCGGGCTGAGTGGCAGCTCCGGACTGTAGGGCAGCTCCGGACTGTAGGGCAGCTCCGGACTGTAGGGCAGCTCCGGACTGTAGGGCAGCTCCGGACTGTCGGACGTCTCTGGCAGCTCCTGACTGGCGGGCGTCTCTGGCAGCTCCTGACTGGCGGGCGTCTCTGGCAGCTCCTGACTGGCGGGCGTCTCTGGCGGCTCCTGACTGGCGGGCGTCTCTGGCGGCTCCTGACTGGCGGGCGTCTCTGGCGGCTCCTGACTGGCGGGCGTCTCTGGCGGCTCCTGACTGGCGGGCGTCTCTGGCGGCTCCTGACTGGCGGGCGTCTCTGGCGGCTCCTGACTGGCGGGCGTCTCTGGCGGCTCCTGACTGGCGGGCGTCTCTGGCGGCTCTTGACTGACGGACGGCTCTGGCGGCTCCTGACTGACGGACGACTCAGATGGCGCTGGGCAGACGGACGACTCAGATGGCGCTGGGCAGACGGACGACTCAGATGGCGCTGGGCAGACGGACGACTCAGATGGCGCTGGGCAGACGGATGACTCAGATGGCGCTGGGCAGACGGATGACTCAGACGGCGCTGGGCAGACGGATGACTCAGACGGCGCTGGGCAGACGGATGACTCAGACGGCGCTGGGCAGACGGATGACTCAGACGGCGCTGGGCAGACGGATGGCTCAGACGGCGCTGGGCAGACGGATGGCTCAGACGGCGCTGGGCAGACGGATGGCTCAGACGGCGCTGGGCAGACGGATGGCTCAGACGGCGCTACGCAGACGGATGGCTCAGACGGCGCTGGGCAGACAGATGGCTCAGACGGCGCTGGGCAGACGGATGGCTCAGACGGCGCTGGGCAGACAGATGGCTCAGACGGCGCTGGGCAGACAGATGGCTCAGACGGCGCTGGGCAGACGGGCCGTTCAGGCACCGCTGGGCAGACGGCAGACTCTGGCCGGCTGAGACGCACTATAGGCCTGGTGCGTGGTACCGGAACTGGAGGTACCGGGCTGAGGGCACGCACCTCAGGGCGAGTGCGGGGAACAGGAACAGTGCGTCCAGGGCTCTGGAGACGCACAGGAGGCTTGGTGCGTGGTGCCGGAACTGGAGGCACTGGGCTGGAGACACGCACCATAGGGAGAGTGCGTGGAAGAGGAACAGGGCTCTGGAGATGCACTGGAAGCCTGGTGCGTGGTGTAGGCACTGGTGGTACTGAGCTGGGGTGGGAAGGTGGCGCCGGATATACCGGACCGTGAAGGAGGACACGTGCTCTTGAGCACCGAGCCTCCCCAACCTTACCAGGTTGAATGGACCCCGTAGCCCTGCCAGTGCGGCGAGGTGGAATAGCCCGCACTGGGCTATGCAGGCGAACCGGGGACACCACCTGTAAGGCTGGTGCCATGTACGCCGGCCCGAGGAGACGCACTGGAGACCAGATACGTTGGGCCGGCTTCATGGCACTCGGCTCGATGCCCAACCTAGCCCTCCCAGTGCGGCAAGGTGGAATAGCCCGCACTGGGCTAAGCACGCGTACTGGGGACACCGTGCGCTTTACCGCATAACACGGTGTCTGACCAGTACGACGCCCTCTTACTCCACGGCAAGCCCGGGGAGTTGGCTCAGGTATCCTACCCGGCTTCGCCACACTCCCCTTTAGCCCCCCCCCCAAGAAATTTTTGGGTGAGCCTCTCGGGCTTCCAGCCTCTCATATGTGCTGCCTCCTCATACCAGCGCTCCTGGGCTGTGGCTGCCTCCTTCTCCTCCCGAGAGCGGCGATTCTCTCCCACCTTAGCCCAGGGTCCTTCTCCATTGAAAATTTGCTCCCAACTCCATTCCTCTTCTCTCCATTGCTTTAGTTCTTTTTCTCTCTCCTCAATCCGCTTGGTCCTGTTGTGGTGGGTGTTTCTGTAAAGGCAGTCATTGTTGTTCTCCCCCTTAGACGAGGAGGAGCATGGATAGGACCAAGATGCGGATTGAGGGAAATAAGCCATCTTTTAATGAAAAAACAGCAAAACAATACACTACAAAACTACAAAACAACAAATGAGACTAACCTTCAACTGTCCTGTGAGGACACAGGAACAAACACCCACAAAAGCCTACTGCCTATGGCTACCTTAAATCTGGCTCCCAATCAGAGACAAATGAATGACAGCTGTCTCTGATTGAGACCCAATCTAGGCAGCCATAGACATAACTAGACAACCTAACAAACACTATCCCATACACATACAACACCCATGGACTAACCAAACACACACAACATACAATGCCCACCCCAACTCACGCCCTGACCAACTAAACATAATCAAAATAACATAAAAATAGGTCAGGAACGTTACACAACCAAAATGAATAAATATGTTTAAGCCATACAGATTTACATTATTCAGAATATCTAGAGACAGAAGTTCCACAACCAAAATGAATAAAAATGTTTAAGCCATACAGATTTACATTATTCAGAATATCTAGAGACAGAAGTTCCACAACCAAAATGAATAAATATGGCGAAATTGGGCATCCCTGTCGTACACTTCTGTTGATACTGACTATTTTGGATGTATTAAGGTTTAGTAACACAGAACTATTTATATCTTTGTAAAACATGCGAATGACTTTGATAAAATGTTCACCGAAGCCAGACAGTTTAAGTGACCTAAAGAGAAATTCATGTTCAATTGTGTCAAAGGCTTTACAGAAGTCCAGAAATAGGACAACCGCATCTGAGTCAATTGCATCTGAATAATCTATAAGGCCCTTCATAAATCCTGTTGGAGTCTCATTTATAATGGTATCTATTCCTTTTCATTAACATTTAGGCATAAACCAGAGCAATCAATTTGTAATCAATATTTAATAAAGTAATTGGTCTCCAATTGTCAATGAGAGAAGGGTCTTTATCGGGCTTCGGGATCAGTGAAATAAGGCCCTGTTTCATAGTGGAGACCATTTCCCCACTTTTGATGCAATCTTGAAACACATTAAAAATCGGGTCTTCTAGTAACTCCTAAGAACGGTCTATAGAATTCAACTGACAGGCCATCAGGACCAGGTGATTTACCTTTTTTTCATTGAATTCAGAGCCACTCTAATTTATTCAATTGACACAGGTGAATCGAAAACTGAGTGGAAATCATCCTCAATTACAGGGACATAATTGAATGTGGTAATTGTAGCTTTCATAACCACCTTCCTGACATTGTGAGTTGTAAAGGTTTTCATAAAAGGAATTGACAAATGTTGATATTGCAATGGGATCTTTGCATGACACATCATTAATATTGAGTGCAGTTATAGATTTTCTTTTGTAGTTTCTCTTTTCAAGTGCAAAACAAGTAACTAGTGTTTCTTTCCCCCTCTTCAATCCATTTTGCTCTTGACCTGACAAAGGCGCCCTTTGATCCGTGTAAAGCAGTTCTAATTCCAGTTGTCAAGATTTAAATACAGACTCTTCTTCTTCAGATAGATTATCTTTCTTTAGGAAACCGTCAAGCTTGCTCATCAACTCTTTTTCTCTAAGGTTCGTTAAGTGCTTCAGCTCTTTGGCACATTTAATGGCTCTGACTTTATATTTTTAAAAATTCCCATCTACTTCCATGACCCAAGTCTTGCAAAAAATACCTTTGGCTAACGATTTGATGTTTCCAATGACAATAGGATCTTTAAGAAGTGTGTTGTTTCATTTCCAATATTGTCGAGTACCTTTTGATTTTGTTAGTAGCTTGTAAATTCAGGGAAATCAAGTGATGATCAGAAAAGGAGCCCACTGATGATCTACATCTATAAAAAAATTGTAACAAAAAGGGGAATAAGGAATACATCTATTCTAGATTTACGTGCCATAGTTTTGCTGGTCCAGGTATATAACCCTTAGCATCCGGATTGAAATAACGCCAGGCATCCTCAACACAGAGATCCTTGCATGATGTAGTAATAATGTTACTATTTTGAGGGTTTTGACTCGTTCTAGGAGGAAAACGATCAACAGATGCATCAGGTGTTTCATTAAAATCCCCTGAAATAATTAGAAAAGGCCTCTGAGTATTTGTTGTTTAAATCCTGTATTTTCCTGGTAAATTGGGTATAAAGGGTCTTATTAGGAGCATGTGAGTTATGTCCGTATACATTACAGATGATGAAAATAGCATTGTCAAGTTTAACAGTTACTATGACCCATCTGCCGTCCTGTGAAGATGTGGATTCTTGAATGTCACCTTTAAACTTGTGTATAAGTGTCAAAACACCAGCAGAATGGTTTGATCCATGACTGAAATAGGCCATGTCTCCTCATTGTGATTTACAACATTTCAAATCACTTTCACACGAATTAGTTTCCTGAAGAAGAACAAAATATGAGTTACTGTGTTTACAAGATAAAAATAAGGCTTTCCTTTCCGTAAGATCTCTCAGGCCCTGAGCATTCAGACTAACGATACTGAGTGAGTTGAAAACAAACTCCTGCATTAAAAACAGAAAGAACACAAACTAGATAACAGAAGTATTAATGTAAGCAATAAGACAATCAGTGAACCTTGAGAGGGTTACTCTGACGGAAAACTACGCTCAGCTGAGGCAGCGGTGGTTAACAGAATAACAAACCCCCCCCCCCCTAGTTTTAGTTGGCAAGTGCAAATTGTAGTTCGCACGGTGCATTAACTCGTGGCAGTACATTAAATGTACTCATGGTAGTACTCACAGTTCCAGTATGGTTCATGTCAACAGAGTTACCCAGTAATCATTCTTCCTTCGATAAACGCGTGTGGGCCCTTGAACCCCGCCTTCTTTCCCTCTTGTCGTGCCTTCTGTATCAGCGGCCACAGTTTCTCCCTGGCAGTCTGATCCTGCGCTATCAGAACCTCTTTGATGCGGAGCTTCTTCTCGTCCAGAACCTTGTTCCCCTTGGCCATTTTCCAGATGATGTCCCTGTAATGGAAAAATGATATTGCGAGGGGGTCCATCAGATCTTTGTTTCCCAAGTCGATGAACCACGTCGATCACGTCTCTTAGCTTGTCTTTGATGCACGGAGACACCTTTCCCAGGATATTAATGACTGCTTCCCTAATATCCTCTCCCTCTACCTCTTTTACACCTTGGGTTTTCAGATTCCACCTGCGAGAATACCTTTGAAGTTCAACTACATTCTCACACAGCTCATTATGTTGGGATTGCAGTTTCTTCAACTCATTCTCTAGGAACGTTATCTTTTCCTTGTTCTCGCTCACAATTTTGTGAATCTGATTGACAGTTTCTGACAAATGATCGATCTTCTTTGATGTTTCTTCTGTAGCCCGCTCTATGATGGACACGTTGGAGAGCGTGGCGTCTTGTTTAGTAGACAGGGACTGGATTGCAGAGAAAAGTTCCAACATAGAAATGTTCTCTCTCACTTCTTTCACCGGTGGATTTTTAATTGGGGTCTGAGGTAAATAAGTTACAAGGATTTCATCCTGGTCAGTTTTGTTCTTTCTCTGGATTGAGCTCGCGGCATCTTGTGTATCCATGCTGCTCTGGCTCTCGTCGTAGCTAGCTAGCATGCCTGCCGTCTTCTGTGAGGCTTGGATATTCCGTCTACTGTTGTCTTCCTGTCGTGTTCTTTTCCATTCAACTTGACAAAAACAAACTCTAAACTTGTCCTATGTCGCTAAAACAAGGTATAGTTAGTTTATTTCAACTTTGATAGCCAATGTTAGACTTTTAACCACCTAACCCTCAATGTCGCTTTGACAAGCGAGAAAACACTACCTCTCACAGCGACGCCATCTTGGCTCTTTCTGATCTGTCTGACACCCCTAGCCAGCTGTCATGACCTCTAAACCTCTAGATTCAACCCACTAAGCCCTCCTGTCCTATGATACGAATTATCGGTTTAGTTTTTTGTTTGAATCGTATAGTTTGAGATTGTGTTGGATCTAGTTTGGTGTTGATCGATGGAGACACAGAGAGGTGGACTGAGGTTGGACTAGGCTACATTATCTAGTTTGGTGTTGATCGATGGAGACACAGAGAGGTGGACTGAGGTTGGACTAGGTACCAGTAACATGGGTAGTAACAGTAGTCACTGAGGGGGAGGTAGAGAGTAGTTACCAAACCTCACCAGTCACATGGGTAGTAACAGTAGTCACTGAGGGGGAGGTAGAGAGTAGTTACCAAACCTCACCAGTAACATGGGTAGTAACAGTAGTCACTGGGGGGGGGGGGGGGGGGGGGGGTGCTCAGCCATCCAGGTAGGCAGCTATGGCACCAGTAGCCACGGTGACGATGCTCCTCTGCTGCCAGGGGATTGTGTTGGAGTAGCTGTGTAATTTGTTGTGAGAGTCAGGGAAGAGGGTGGTGTGTTGTGTTTGTGCATGTGTGTATGTATGTCTGTGCTCCTGTGTGTGTGTGTGTTATTCAGGGAAAAAGGACAGTGTATGTGTGTGCGTGTGCGTGTGCGTGTGCGTGTGCGTGTGTGCGTGTGTGTGTGTGTGTGTGTGTGTGTGTGTGTCAGTGAAGAGGACATTGTGTGAGAGGTCTGTGAGAGGCCTGGAGTGGTCTAAGTTCATCTGTGATGAGATGTTGCTGTCTGCCATCCAGTAATGATGGCTTATCATCTACCATTAGCTCCCGCTGAAAGCCTGGGGGGGTTGTAGCCATGGAGACCCACGTCACTTGTGATGAGGGCTGATTTGAATATTGTGTCCCAAAGGGCATATAGTGCACTATTTTGAGCAGTGTCATAGGGAATAGGTTTCCATTTAGACCAGTCCCCAGAGGGAATAGGGTTTCTTTTAGACCAGTCCCCAGAGGGAATAGGGTTCCTTCTAGACCAGCCCCCAGAGGGAATAGGGTTCCATTTAGACCAGTCCCCAGAGGGAATAGGGTTCCATTTAGACCAGTCCCCAGAGGGAATAGGGTTCCATTTAGACCAGTCCCCAGAGGGAATAGGGTTCCATTTAGACCAGTCCCCAGAGGGAATAGGGTTCCATTTAGACCAGTCCCCAGAGGGAATAGGGTTCCATTTAGACCAGTCCCCAGAGGGAATAGGGTTCCATTTAGACCAGTCCCCAGAGGGAATAGCGTTCCATTTAGACCAGTCCCCAGAGGGAATAGGGTTCCATTTAGACCAGTCCCCAGAGGGAATAGGGTTCCATTTAGACCAGTCCCCAGAGGGAATAGGGTTCCATTTAGACCAATCCCCAGAGGGAATAGGGTTCCATTTAGACCAGTCCCCATAGGGAATAGGATTCCATTTAGACTAGTCCCCAGAGGGAATAGGGTTCCATTTAGACCAGTCCCCAGAGGGAATAGGGTTCCATTTAGACCAGTCCCCAGAGGGAATAGGGTTCCATTTAGACCAGTCCCCATAGGGAATAGGATTCCATTTAGACCAGTCCCCAGAGGGAATAGGGTTCCATTTAGACCAGTCCCCAGAGGGAATAGGGTTCCATTTAGACCAGTCCCCAGAGGGAATAGGCTTCTATTTAGACCAGTCCCCATAGGGAATAGGGTTCCATTTAGACCAGTCCCCAGAGGGAATAGGGTTCCATTTAGACCAGTCCCCATAGGGAATTGGGTTCCATTTAGACCAGTTCCCATAGGGAATAGGGTTCCATTTTGACCAGTCCCCATAGGGAATAGGGTTCCATTTTGACCAGTCCCCATAGGGAATATGGTTCCATTTTGACCAGTCCCCAGAGGGAATAGGGTTCTATTTAGACCAGTCGCCCAGAGGGAATAGGGTTCCATTTAGACCAGTGCCATAGGGAATAGGGTTCCATTTAGACCAGTGCCCATAGGGAATAGGGTTCCATTTTGACCAGTCCCCAAAGGGAATAGGGTTCCATTTTGACCAGTCCCCAGAGGGAATAGGGTTCCACTTAGACCAGTGCCCATAGGGAATAGGGTTCCATTTTGACCAGTCCCCAGAGGGAATAGGGTTCCATTTAGACCAGTCCCCAGAGGGAATAGGGTTCTATTTAGACCAGTCCCCGTTGGGAATAGGATTCCATTTAGACCAGTCCCCATAGGGAATAGGGTTCCATTTAGACCAGTCCCCATAGGGAATAGGATTCCATTTAGACCAGTCCCCATAGGGAATAGGGTTCCATTTAGACCAGTCCCCATAGGGAATAGGGTTCCATTTAGACCAGTCCCCATAGGGAATAGGGTTCCATTCAGACCAGTCCCCAAAGGGAATAGGGTTCCATTTAGACCAGTCCCCAGAGGGAATAGGGTTCCATTTAGACCAGTCCCCATAGGGAATAGGGTTCCATTTAGACCAGTCCCCATAGGGAATAGGGTTCCATTTAGACCAGTGCCCATAGGGAATAGGGTTCCATTTAGACCAGTCCCCAGAGGGAATAGGGTTCCATTTAGACCAGTCCCCAGAGGGAATAGGGTTCCATTTAGACCAGTGCCCATAGGGAATAGGGTTCCATTTAGACCAGTGCCCATAGGGAATAGGGTTCCATTTAGACCAGTGCCATAGGGAATAGGGTTCCATTTAGACCAGTGCCCATAGGGAATCGGGTTCCTTTTAGACCAGTTCCCAGAGGGAATAGGGTTCTATTTGGGATGCAGCCAGTGTCTCTGAAAGTGGGGAGTAGTGTTTGGTTGGACAACCTTTTTCAGCTCCTGTATCTCTCTTCTTGTTCCAGAAACACATTCTCTCCCTGTAGTGTTTAGTCTTCCATTCAGAGAGAAGAGGTGATGGGAAAGGGTGTAGGATTAGTAACATCAGGCTCCCAGAGAGGTCACTGTATTTTATCTAATATATGAGCCTTGACGCAACACTTATGATTTGTATCAACTTGCAGAAGAGAGGAGATTTACCACAACTTTAGCAGCGTTAGTAAAGTAAGTTACAGTCTATGAGGTGTTGTGATTATGACTGCAGTCAATCACAATCAACCAGAGACATTCACAGTCAACCAGAGTCACAGCTTCTCTCTCCCCTCCATCACTCCCTCCCTCCCTCCCTCCCTCCCTCCCTCCCTCCCTCCCTCCCTCCCTCCCTCCCCCCCTCTCTCCTTTCCCTCTCCCCTCTCTCCCCTCTCCCTTCTCCCCCTCTATCTCCCTCCCTCTCCCCTCTCTCTCCTTTCCCTCTCCCCTCTCTCCTTCCCTCTCTAACCCTAGCTACTAACCCTAACCTCAACCCTAAACATAACCCTAGCTCCTAACCCTAAACCTCATTCTAACACTACTAACCTCAAACCTAAACATAACCCTAGCTCCTACCCCTAACCCTAACCTCAAACCTAAACATAACCTTAGCTCCTAACCCTAACCCTAACCTCAACCCTAACCTCAACCCTAAACATAACCCTAGCTCCTAACCCTAACCTCAACCCTAACCTCAACCCTAAACATAACCCTAGCTCCTAACCCTAAACCTCATTCAAACACTACTTCTAACTTGAACCCTAAACCCCCTAGAAAGAGCATTTGACCTTGTGGGGACCAACAAAAAATGATCCCAGTTGGTCAACTTGTTGTTTGTCCGTTCACACACACGCCCCTTTCCAGTTTCATTCTCTGTCCTGATCTTCTTCAACATATCAATATTATGTACACTGAACAAAAACATAAACGCAACATGCAATATTTTACAATATTTTACTGAGTTACAGTTCACATAAGGAAGTCAGTCAATGTAAATAGATTCATTAGACCCTAGTCTATGGACTTCACATGCCCGGGAAAACAGATATGCAACTGTTGGTCACAGATACCTTGAAAAACACACTTAGGGGCGTGGATCAGAAAACCAGTCAGTATCTGGTGGGACCACCACTTGCATCATGCAGAGTGGCACATCTCCTTCACATATGAAAAGCCAACTGAAAATTATTCATGATTATTATTTGACCATGCTTGTCACTTATGAACATTTTGAACATCTTGGCATAGTTCTGTTATAATCTCCACCCGGCACAGCCAGAAGAGGACTGGCCACCCCTCATAGCCTGGTTCCTCTCTAGGTTTCTTCCTAGGTTTTGGCCTTTCGAGGGAGTTTTTCCTAGCCACCGTGCTTCTACACCTGCATTGCTTGCTGTTTGGGGTTTTAGGCTGGGTTTCTGTACAGCACTTCGAGATATTAGCTGATGTACGAAGGGCTATATAAAATAAACTTTATTGATTGATTGACATAGAGTTGATTAGGCTGATTGTGGAATGTTGTCCCACTCCTCTTCAATGGCTGTGCAACGTTGCTGTATATTGGAGGGAACTGGAATACGCTGTTGTACACGTTCGATCCAGAGCATCCCAAACATGCTCATTGGGTGACATGTCTGGTGTGTATGCAGGCCATGGAAGAACTGGGGCATTTTCAGCTTCCAGGAATTGTGTACAGATCCTTGCAACATGGGGCTGTGCATTATCATGCTGAAACATGAGGTGATGGCGGCTGATGAATGGCAGGACAATGGGCCTCAGGATCTCCTCACGGTATCTCTGTGCATTCAAATTGCCATCAATAAAATGCAATTGTGTTGCATTGTGTTGCAATTGCAATTGTGTTCTTTGTCTGTAGCTTAAGCCTGCCCATACCATAACCCCACCACCACCATGGAGCACTCTGTTCACAATGTTCAGCAAACTGCTCACCCACACCACGCCATACTGTCTGTCATCTGCCCGGTACAGTTGAAACCGGGATTCATCCAGCGTGCCAGTGGCCATCTGTCACGTTCCTGACCTGTTTTCCTTTGTTTTGTATTCATTTTAGTTGGTCAGGGCGTGAGTTGGGTGGGTTTGTCTATGTTTGTATTTCTATGTGGGGTTTTGTGTTCGGCCTGGTATGATTCTCAATTAGAGACAGGTGTGTATTGTTTGTCTCTAATTGAGAGTCATACAAAGGCAGCCAGGGTTTCACTGGTGTTTTGTGGGTGTTTGTTCCTGTGTCCTCACAGGACAGTTGAAGGTTAGTCACGTTTGTTGTTTTGTAGTTTTGTAGTGTCTTGTTTGCTGTTTTTATTAAAAGATGGCTTATTTCCCTCAATCCGCATCTTGGTCCTATCCATGCTCCTTCTCGTCTAAGGGGGAGAACAACAATGACTGCCTTTACAGAAACACCCACCACAACAGGACCAAGCGGATTGAGGAGAGAGAAAAGGAACTACAGCAATGGGGAAAAGAGGAATGGACTTGGGAGGAGATTCTGGACGGAGAAGGACCCTGGGCACAGCCAGTGGAGTGTCGCCGCCCCAAAGCGGAGCGGAGGCAGCGAAAGCGGAGAGGCGGCATTATGAGGCGCTTGCAAGGCAGAGTGGCTGGAAACCCGAGAGGCTCACCCAAAAATTTCTTGGGGGGGGCTAAAGGGGAGTGTGGCGAAGCCGGGTTGGATACCTGAGCCAACTCCCCGGGCTTGCCGTGGAGTAAGAGGGCGTCGTACTGGTCAGACACCGTGTTATGCGGTAAAGCGCACGGTGTCCCCAGTACGCGTGCTTAGCCCAGTGCGGGCTATTCCACCTTGCCGCACTGGGAGGGCTAGGTTGGGCATCGAGCCGAGTGCCATGAAGCCGGCCCAACGTATCTGGTCTCCAGTACGTCTCCTCGGGCCGGTGTACATGGCACCAGCCTTACAGGTGGTGTCCCCGGTTCGCCTGCATAGCCCAGTGCGGGCTATTCCACCTCGCCGCACTGGCAGGGCTACGGGGTCCATTCAACCTGGTAAGGTTGGGGAGGCTCGGTGCTCAAGAGCACGTGTCCTCCTTCACGGTCCGGTATATCCGGCGCCACCTTCCCACCCCAGCTCAGTACCACCAGTGCCTACACCACGCACCAGGCTTCCAGTGCATCTCCAGAGCCCTGTTCCTCTTCCACGTACTCTCCCTATGGTGCGTGTCTCCAGCCCGGTGCCTCCAGTTCCGGCACCACGCACCAAGCCTCCTGTGCGTCTCCAGAGCCCTGGACGCACTGTTCCTTCTCCCCGCACTCGCCCTGAGGTGCGTGCCCTCAGCCCGGTACCTCCAGTTCCGGTACCACGCACCAGGCCTAGAGTGCGCCACGAGAGTCCAGTGTGCCCTGTTCCTGTTCCCCGCACTCGCCCTGAGGTGCGTGCCCTCAGCCCGGTACCTCCAGTTCCGGTACCACGCACCAGGCCTATAGTGCGTCTCAGCCGGCCAGAGTCTGCCGTCTGCCCAGCGGTGCCTGAACGGCCCGTCTGCCCAGCTCCGTCTGAGCCATCTGTCTGCCCAGCGCCGTCTGAGCCATCTGTCTGCCCAGCGCCGTCTGAGCCATCTGTCTGCCCAGCGCCGTCTGAGCCATCTGTCTGCCCAGCGCCGTCTGAGCCATCTGTCTGCCCAGCGCCGTCTGAGCCATCTGTCTGCCCAGCGCCGTCTGAGCCATCTGTCTGCCCAGCGCCATCTGAGTCAGCCGTCTGCCACGAGCCATTAGAGCCGCCCGTCTGTCCCGAGCCAGTAGAGCCGTCCGTCAGTCAGGAGCCGCTAGAGCCGTCCGTCAGTCAGGAGCTGCCAGAGACGCCCGCCAGTCAGGAGCTGCCAGAGACGCCCGCCAGTCAGGAGCTGCCAGAGACGCCCGCCAGTCAGGAGCTGCCAGAGACGCCCGCCAGTCAGGAGCTGCCAGAGACGCCCGCCAGTCAGGAGCTGCCAGAGACGCCCGCCAGTCAGGAGCTGCCAGAGACGCCCGCCAGTCAGGAGCTGCCAGAGACGCCCGCCAGTCAGGAGCTGCCAGAGACGCCCGCCAGTCAGGAGACGCCCGCCAGTCAGGAGCTGCCCGCCAGTCAGGAGCTGCCCTACAGTCCGGAGCTGCCGTACAGTCCGGAGCTGCCCTACAGTCCGGAGCTGCCCTACAGTCCGGAGCTGCCACTCAGCCAGGACCTGCCGGAGTCCCTCAGCCAGGACCTGCCGGAGTCCCTCAGCCAGGACCTGCCGCCCCTTATCCCGGTGCTGGTCCTTATCCCGGTGCTGCCCCTTATCCCGGTGCTGCCCCTTGTCCCGGTGCTGCCCCTTGTCCCGGTGCTGCCCCTTGTCCCGGTGCTGCCCCTTGTCCCGGTGCTGCCCCTTGTCCCGGTGCTGCCCCTTGTCCCGGTGCTGCCCCTTGTCCCGGTGCTGCTCCTTGTCCCGGTGTTGCCCCTTGTCCCGGTGCTGCCCCTTGTCCCGGTGCTGCCCCTTGTCCCGGTGCTGCCCCTTGTCCCGGTGCTGCCCCTTATCCCGGTGCTGCCCCTTATCCCGGTGCTGCCCCTTATCCCGGTGCTGCCCCTTCATTTAGGTGGGGTTAGTGGGAGGGTGGTCATTGGGAGGGGGATAAAGAAGTGGGGATTGATTATGGTGGGGTGGGGACCTCGTCCACCGCCAGAGCCGCCACCGTGGACAGACGCCCACCCAGACCCTCCCCTAGACTTTGTGCTGGTGCGCCCGGAGTTCGCACCTTAAGGGGGGGGTTCTGTCACGTTCCTGAGCTGTTTTCCTTTGTTTTGTATTCATTTTAGTTGGTCAGGGCGTGAGTTGGGTGGGTTTGTCTATGTTTGTATTTCTATGTGGGGTTTTGTGTTCGGCCTGGTATGATTCTCAATTAGAGACAGGTGTGTATTGTTTGTCTCTAATTGAGAGTCATACAAAGGCAGCCAGGGTTTCACTGGTGTTTTGTGGGTGTTTGTTCCTGTGTCCTCACAGGACAGTTGAAGGTTAGTCACGTTTGTTGTTTTGTAGTTTGTAGTGTCTTGTTTGCTGTTTTTCATTAAAAGATGGCTTATTTCCCTCAATCCGCATCTTGGTCCTATCCATGCTCCTTCTCGTCTAAGGGGGAGAACAACAATGACTGCCTTTACACCATCGAAGGTGATCATTTGTCCACTGAAGTCGGTGACGACGCCAAACTGCAGTCAGATCAAGACTCTGGTGACGATGACACGCAGATGAGCTTCCCTGAGACGGTTTCTGACAGTTTTGTGCAGAAATTCTTCGGTTGTGTCAAACCCACAATGTCATCAGCTGTCCAGGTTGTATTATTTTATATCACCTTTATTTAACCAGGTAGACCAGTTGAGAACAAGTTCTCATTTACAACTGCGACCTGGCCAAGATAAAGCAAAGCAGTGCGACAAAAAACAACACAGAGTTACACATGGGATAAACAAACATACAGTCAATAACACAATAGAAAAAATTGTATACAGTGTGTGCAAATGGAGTAAGGAGGTAAGGCAATAAATAGGCCAATAGTGGCGAAGTAATTACAATTTAGCAATTTACACTGGAGTGATAGATGTGCAGATGAGGATGTGCAAGTAGAAATACCGGTGTGCAAAAGAGCAGGAAAACAAAAACAAATATGGGGATGAGGTAGGTAGTTGGTTGGATGGGCGATTTACAGATGGGCTGTGTACAGGTGGCTGGTCTCAGACGATCCCGCAGGTGAGGAAGCCGGATATGGAGTGTTTCCACATGGTCTGTGGTTGTGAGGCCGATTGGATGCATTGCCAAATTCTCTAAAACGACGTTGGAGACGGCTTTTAATTCTCTGACAAAGAGCTCTGGTGGACATTCCTGCAGTCAGCATGCCAAAACTTGAGACATCTGTAACAGTGTGTTGTGTGACAAAACTGCACATTTAAGAGTGGATTTTTTATTGTCCCCAGCACAAGGTGCACCTGTGTAATGATCATGCTGTTTAATCAGCTTCTTGATATGCCACACCTGTCAGGTGGATGGATTATCTTGGCAATGGAGAAATGCTCACAAACAGAGATGTAAACAAATCTGTGAACAATATTTGAGAAAAATAAGCTTTTATTTCAGCTCATGAAACATGGTACCAACACTTTACATGTTGTATTTGTATGCGTGTATATTTTTGATCAGTATAGGTCCCCTGAGGGGTAGCAGTTTATCACTGGAGCAGTTTACGTTGTGATACTGAGAGCCGTATTGCATGAGACACATTACATATATAGAGACATATTACATACAGACATATTAATTATATAGAGACATATTACATACATAGAGACATATTACATATATAGAGACATATTACATATATAGAGACATATTACATAGATAGTGACATATTACATACAGACATATTACTTATATAGAGACATATTACATACAGACATATTAATTATATAGAGACATATTACATAGATAGTGACATATTACATACAGACATATTACTTATATAGAGACATATTACTTATATAGAGACATATTACATACAGACACACAGTTGAAGTCGGAAGTTTACATACACTTAAGTTGGAGTCATTAAAACTCGTTTTTCAACCACTCCACAAATTTCTTGTTATCAAACTATAGTTTTGGAAAGTCAGTTAGGACATCTACTTTGGCACAAGTCATTTTTCCAACAATTGTTTACAGACAGATTATTTCACTTATAGTTCACTGTATCACAATTCCAGTGGGTCAGAAGTTTACATACACTAAGTTGACTGTGCCTTTAAACAGCTTGGAAAATTCCAGAAAATGATGTCATGGCTTTAGAAGCTTCTGATAGGCTAATTGACATCATTTGAGTCTATTGGAGGTGTACCTGTGGATGTATTTCAAGGCCTACCTTCAAACCTTTGCTTGACATCATGTGAAAATCAAAAGAAATCAGCCAAGACCTCAGAAAAAAATTGTAGACCTCCACAAGTCTGATTCATCCTTGGGAGCAATTTCCAAACGCCTGAAGGTACCACTTTCATATGTACAAACAATAGTACGCAAGTATAAACACCATGGAACCACGCAGCCGTCATACCGCTCAGGAAGGAGACGCGTTCTGTCTCCTAGAGATGAAGATACTTTGGTGCGAAAAGTGCAAATCAATCCCAAAACAACAGCAAAAGACCTTGTGAAGATACTGGAGGAAACAGGTACAAAAGTATGTATATACACAGTAAAACAAGTCCTATATCGACATAACCTGAAAGGCCGCTCAGCAAGGAAGAAGCCACTGCTCCAAAACCACCATAGAAAAACAAACAACGGTTTGCAACTGCACATGGGGACAAAGATTGTACATTTTGGAGAAATGTCCTCTGGTCTAATGAAACAAAAATATAACTGTTTGGCCATAATGACCATCGTTATGTTTGGAGGAAAAAGGGTGAGGCTTGCAAGCCGAATAACACCATCCAAACCGTGAAGCACCGGGGTGGCAGCATCATGTTGTGGGGGTGCTTTACTGCAGGAGGGACTGGTGCACTTCACAAAATAGATGGCATCCTGAGGAAGGAAAATTATGTGGATATATTGAAGCAACATCTCAAGACATCAGTCAGGAAGTTAAAGCTTCATCGCAATGGGTCTTCCAAATGGACAATGACCCAAAGCATACTTCCAAAGTTGTGGCAAAATGGCTTAAGGGCAACAAAGTCAAGGTATTAGAGTGGCCATCACAAAGCCCTGACCTCAATCCTATAGACAATTTGCGGGCAGAACTGAAAAGTGTGTGCGAGCAAGGAGGCCTACAAACCTGACTCAGTTACACCAGCTCTGTCAGGAGGAATGGGCCAAAATCACCCAACTTATTGTGGGAAGCTTGTGGAAGGCTACCCAAAACGTTTGACGCAATTTAAACAATTTAAAGGCAATGCTACCAAATACTAATTGAGTGTATGTAAACTTCTGACCCACTGGGAATGTGATGAAAGAAATAAAAGCTGAAATAAATCACTACTATTATTCTGACATTTCACATTCTTAAAAAAAAGTGATGATCCTAACTGACCTAAGACAGGGAATTTTTACTAGGATTAAATGTCAGGAATTTTGAAAAACTGAATTTAAATGTATTTGGTTAAGGTGTATGTAAACTTCTGACTTCAACAGTATTACATGTATAGAGACATATTACATACATAGAGTCATATTACATAGAGTCATATTACATAGAGACATATTACATAGAGACATATATAGAGACATATTACATATATAGAGATATTACATCGAGACATGTTACATATATAGAGACATATTACATATATAGAGACATATTACATAAAGACATATTAAATACATAGAGTCATATTACACAAAGACATATTACTTATATAGACATTTTACATATATAGAGACATATTACATATATAGAGACATATTACATAGAGACATATTACATAGAGACATATTACATAGAGACAAATTACATAGAGACATATATGGAGACATATTACATAGAGACATATTACATAGAGACATATATGGAGACATATTGCATATATAGAGATATTACATAGAGACATGTTACAAATATAGAGACATATTACATAGAGTCAAATTACATAGAGACATATTACATAGAGACATATTACATATATAGAGACATATTACATATATACAGACATATTACATATATAGAGACATATTACATAGAGACATATTACATAGAGACATATTACATAAAGACATATTACTTATATAGAGACATTTTACATAGAGACATATTACATATATAGAGACATATTACATGTATAGAGACATATTACATAAAGACATATTACTTATATAGAGACATATTACTTATATAGAGACATTTTACATAGAGACATATTACATACATAGAGTTATTACATATAGACATATTACATATATAGAGGCATATTACATATATAGAGGCATATTACATATATAGAGACATATTACATACATAGAGTTATTACATATAGACATATTACATATATAGAGACATATGACATAAATAGAGATATTTTACATAGAGGCATATTACATATTTAGAGACATATTACATAAAGACATATTACATATATAGAGACATATTACATATATAGAGACATATTACATAAAGACATATTACATAAATAGAGATATTTTACATAAAGACATATTACATATATAGAGACATATTACATAACGACATATTACTTATATAGAGACAATTTACATAGAGACATATTACATACATAGAGATATTACATATAGACATATTACATATATAGAGACATATGACATAAATAGAGATTTTTTATATAGAGATATATTACATATATAGAGACATATTACATATATAGAGATATTACATAGAGACATATTACATATATAGAGGTATTACATAGAGACATATTACATATATAGAGACATATTACATATATAGAGACATATTACATATATAGAGATATTACATAGAGACATATATAGAGACATATTACATATATAGAGACATATTATATGGACATACAGGAGCTGAATCAAAAATCATTGGCCTATTCCCTATATAGAGACATATTATATAGACAGGCCTATTCCCTATATAGAGACATATTATATAGACAAGCCTATTCCCTATATAGAGACATATTTCATAGACAGGCCTATTCCCTATATAGAGACGTAATATATAGACAGGCCTATTCCCTATATAGAGACATATTACATAGACATGCCTATTCCCTGTATAGAGACATATTATATAGACAGGCCTATTCCCTATATAGAGACATATTACAAAGACAAGCCTATTCCCTATATAGAGACATATTACATAGACAGGCCTATTCCCTATATAGAGACGTATTACATAGACAGGCCTATTCCCTACATAGAGACATATTACATAGACAGGACTATTCCCTATATAGAGACGTATTACATAGACAGGCCTATTCCCTATATATACTACCTCTGACTGTGCAATCAACAACTTTATATATGTCTGTTATGTTGTGTTACGGTACAGACTCCATCAGTAACGTTTCTCATCTCTAACGGTCTGTTATGTTGTGTTACGGTACAGACTCCATCAGTAACGTTTCTCATCTCTAACGATCTGTTATGTTGTGTTACGGTACAGACTCCATCAGTAACGTTTCTCATCTCTAACGGTCTGTTATGTTGTGTTACGGTACAGACTCCATCAGTAACGTTTCTCATCTCTAACGATCTGTTATGTTGTGTTACGGTACAGACTCCATCAGTAACGTTTCTCATCTCTAGTGGTTTTATCAGTCACCATAACATACTGTAATTACATCTGTACTGATTTATAGTACAGGGAAAGAAAACCCGCCACACACGCAAGTGCATACTCACATGAACACAAAAACACTCCCACACAGGAGATTGAATGTAATTTCACTAAATTACTTCCATCCGTAACCCTAGTTACTGGCTTGTCTAGTAACGCAGCAACACTGTAGTCCCAGCCATCACTCTCCTGGTCAAATATGGATAACACATCTGGAACAGGGCAGACAAACTGGCTCTCATAAAACAAGTCCTGTATAGGCTCACTAACATGCTGCCCCACACACCCACACGTCAGTGTCAGATCAGAGGACAGGTTAACGATCTGTCCAGGAGAGGGGAGCAGATCGATGTAGGAACCCCAGGGATGAGAGGGGTCAGTCAGCCACATCACACTGCCAACTCCCTGGGGGGACAGGAGAACCAGGGAGAGACTGTCCAGCACTGAGACACAGGACCGTGTCAGAATCCAGGGTTGGAGGGACAGACTGCAGTTCCTGGGGCTTTGACATCTGGTGTCTGTTGGTAGAGCGAGGGGATGACATGTAAGTGTGTGTGTGTGTGTGTGTGTGTGTGTGTGTGTGTGTGTGTGTGTGTTTGTGTGTGTGTGTGTGTGTGTGTGTGTGTGTGTGTGTGTGTGTGTGTGTGTGTGTGTGTGTGTGTGTGTGTGTGTGACTACGAGGGATTTACAAAGCCCCCCTCCACTGTGTTGAAGTATCCTGATAGTAGACTACCGTACAACAGAAGGGTTCATCTGGGGACACACAGATGGACATGGAAGCTTCTCATCATGGGGGGGGGGGGGGGATACAGATGGAAGCTTCTCATCATGGGGGGAGGGCGGGATACAGATGGAAGCTTCTCACCATGGGGGGGAGGGCGGGATACAGATGGAAGCTTCTCATCATGGGGGGAGGGCGGGATACAGATGGAAGCTTCGCATCATGGGGGGGGGCGGGATACAGATGGAAGCTTCTCATCATGGGGGGAGGGCGGGATACAGATGGAAGCTTCTCATCATGGGGGGGAGGGCGGGATACAGATGGAAGCTTCTCATCATGGGGGGGGAGGGCGGGATACAGATGGAAGCTTCTCATCATGGGGGGGGGGATACAGATGGAAGCTTCTCATCATGGGGGGGGGCGGGATACAGATGGAAGCTTCTCATCATGGGGGGGGCGGGATACAGATGGAAGCTTCTCATCATGGGGGGGAGGGCGGGATACAGATGGAAGCTTCTCATCATGGGGGGAGGGCGGGATACAGATGGAAGCTTCTCATCATGGGGGGGAGGGCGGGATACAGATGGAAGCTTCTCATCATGGGGGGGGGGGGGGGGGGTATAGCCTGGTACAGCATTACAATGATGTTTCATCTTATGGCAGAGAATGGCATCACCAAAAGGGAAATGTGAACTTTGGCTTTGTAATAGAATTCTGCTAAAAAGGAAATGTCTGTTGGATATAAGATGATGGAGTCATGTGGTTGATCATATTCATCTGTCTTTAGTCCTTCAGAAAGAGGAACTTCACAGCGCTGTGGTCCAGTCATGTGAATATCAGAGTGCTTCTAGAAAAGGGGATGTTTGGTATAATGACTTTGTGCTTTCTGTTTTTTTCTCTCTCTCTCTCTCCAATTCAATTCAATTTACTTTATTGGCATGACGTAACAATGACGTAACAACGAATTCTGATTCATCCCCCACACTCTATTTCTTTCTCTCTCCTCTCCTCTCCTCTCCTCTCCTCTCCTCTCCTCTCCTCTCCTCTCCTCTCCTCTCCTCTCCTCTCCTCTCCTCTCCCAATTCAATTAAATTCAAGGGGCTTTATTGGCATGGGAAACATATGTTAACATTGCCAAAGCAAGTGAGGTAGATAATATACAAAGTGAAATAAACAATAAAAATTAACAGTTAACATTTAACATACAGAAGTTTCAAAAGAATAAAGACATTTCAAATGTCATATTATGTAAATATACAGTGTTGTAACGATGTACAAACAGTTAATGTACAAAAGCAAAAATATGGGTTGTATTTACAATGGTGTTTGTTCTTCCCTGGTTGCCCTTTTCTTGTGGCAACAGGTCACAAATCTTGCTGCTGTGATGTCACACTGTGGAATTTCACCCAGTAGATATGAGACTTTATCAAAATCGGGTTTGTTTTAGAATTCTTTGTGGATCTGTGTAATCTGAGGGAAATATGTGTCTCTAATATGGTCATACATTTGGCAGGAGGTTAGGAAGTGCAGCTCAGTTTCCACCTCATTTTGTGGGCAGTGAGCACATAGCCTGTCTTCTCTTGAGAGCCAGGTCTGCCTACGGTGGCCTTTCTCAATAGCAA